>NC_133365.1:54019252-54064307 GCF_049309525.1 Garra rufa
GAGGTTTTGTGAATATATCAGTATGTAAAGAGGATCTGACAGTATTAAACTAGCTGTGTTTTGCCTGTCTCGTGTTGAAGGACGCTGTAGGATCTCCTGAGGCGCTGCACTGAAGGGTATCATACATTGGTCCCGTCTGTGAAGGTGTGCTGATGCTGAGATCTCATGCAGATGGTGTTTGATTTGCTATGAGCTGATCTTCATCATCATACATGAGCTCAGCCCCACATACGAGCGTGTTTGACGCGTGTTCTCGTCTGCTTTGGGCTCTGGTGCCGCGGCTGATCTTTTCAAATATTCCAGCTCCTGAAATATTTAGTAGCAGCGAGAGGGAAAGCGAGAGAGACTACCGTCCCACTGAAGCATTTGTTCTTCATCTCTATTCCTCCTCATGCGTCTGTTTCCTCTTTGAGCTTTCAAAGATCGTTTCTCGGCTGATTTAGACGGCTATAGTTAGCGATGCATTCATTTCTTCATTTAATGAACTGAGATCTTTCAATCTGTGATGTTTTCTCCTGATGCATGAGCAAAACCTCACTAAACATTATTTGTAGCTCATCTGCAATTAATGCATTTGATCTTGTGTTTTAAATGTCAATAAAATAGCATGCAAACAAATATGTGACCCTGGACCACAAAACCAGTCATAAGGTTAAATTTTACAAAACTGAGATGTATGCATCTGGAATCTGAGGGTGCAAAAAAATCTAAATACTGAGAAAATCACCTTTAAAGTTGTCCAAATTAAGTTCTTAACAATGCATATTACTAATCAAAAATTGCATTTTGATATATTTATAGTACAAATTTTACAAAAAATCTTCATGGAACATGATCTTTACTTAATTTCCTAATGATTTTGGCATAAAAGAAAAATCAATAATTTTGACCCATACCATGTATTTTTGGCTATTGCTACAAATATACCCCAGCGACTTAAGACTGGTTTTGTGCTCCAGGGTCACATATAGAGAAGCATTTTGAAATACATGGCATACATATTATATATTTTTACTTACCCTGTTGGCTCTTTATTATTTATTGTATGTTTTTAGTGTATAAAGCATTTTGTTTGTTGTATTTTCAGTGAAAATAACTTATTTTAGATTGTGTAAACTATTTTTTAAAAATAATAACAGGTGTTTAGTAACTGTATAAAGTTAAATAAATATCAAATATAAAGTTAAATATAAAAAGTAAACATTTTATTTCAGCAGTATTTAAATTTAGTTTAACTTAAAGTACTAAAAAACTAAAATGTATAAATTAAGTTTCATACAATTCTACAAAAAAACAAAGTTTCAGTAGCTATTGAACGTTTTATGCATATTTTATATACTATTAAATATGTTTGAATAAATTTGTCATGAAAATTAAGTTTTTTATTAAAAATAAAAAAGCATTTTATTTTAGCTTGGTGACAAGGCAATATTTAAAATAGTTTAACTTAAAGTACTAAAATAATTAAAACTAATAAATAACAATTCTAAAAATAAACATATAACATTATAAAAAAGTAGCCCATTGCCTCTTTATTATTTTTTGTTGAATTTTCAGTATAAATAACTTATTTTAGATTGCATAAACTATTTATAAATAACTATAACAATAACTTGATGGGTGTTTAGTAATTGTATAAAGCATTTTGTGTAAAATTTCCATCAAAAATTACTTTTATAAAATATTATAAATGTATAAAAATACAAACTATGAAAAATGCATGTGATGGGTATTTATGTAAGGCATTTTTCCAGGTTACATTTACAGCAAAAAATAGCTATAAAATTTTATTCTATTAAATATGTTTAAATAAATCTTTCATGAAATCAATTTTTTATTACAATCATAATTTAAAATCAAATATATAATTAATTAATTGATTATAAAAATACTTAGTTTTTGGTTTTCAGCTGATTAAAACTATAATTTACATTTAATATATTAAATATAAATGTGTTTTTAGTATTTTTTTTGTCACACACATTTGTATTCTTATTTATATATTTAAAATAATAATGATAATGCTAATCTTAATAAAAATGGTAATTAATTCGCAATATATATATATATATATATATATATATATTTATATATTTATATATTTATTTATTTATTTATTTATTTTTATTTTTTAAGTTTTAGCCATTAAATGCATGTGTCTGGTTCAGTCAGACTTGCAGACATATTTAATAATTGTTATGAATTTTAATTGCTCAACCGTAGTATGAATATTGTATATATTTACAAAGCTTCTCATGTGTTTAGATTTTGTTGTATACTGCGACTATAGTTATATTACTTGTTGCACAGACTTTTGCACCCATTATTGATCTTTTTGTACTTCCCATTCCATCTGAAGAAAATTACACTATTGAAATTAATTAAATAAATCAATAAAATCAAATAAATCTGACATGCATCCATAGCACATTGTTTCCAATTCTAGAAAGTTGTGTTTTCAATATGAGTGACAGACAAAGCTCTTTAGTAAGAAAAAAGCTAACTTTTCCTCCTTTTTATTGTGCATGAGTTATGTGGGAAGAGTAAACCGGAGACGGAATTCTTGCAGTATCCATAGAAACAAGAATGATTGATGAATGAATGTGGAAGAGTCTGGATCTGTTTTAACCTGAATCACTGTGATAATCTCAATCTAACTCATGCGCTTCCCACTGGATTACAGGAGATGATGATGATGATGATTGTTTTAATGAATTAAACCGATAGCTGTCCCATCATAAAACCTCTTTGAATGATTTAAATCATGCTCTTGTCCTCCCATGACCGATCTCAAACACAGTAAAGAGCTAAAGCTGGACCGTATGATGGGATATGACACTAAATAATCATGACATGAAGCAGCAGTCATATTTGCATTGCATTTCAGTTGGCTTTTATTTTTATATTTAATTTTATTTTTTAATTTAATTGTGTAACTTAATTTCATATATTTTCATCATTTATGCATTTTAGTGATTTTAGTTATTTTGCTTGTCACTTTTATTTTTGTCTTTTTATTTTATGTTTTAAAAAAACTAATATTTTATTAATTATATTTTTAGTGTTTTATCTGATATTTATATGATTACCTTTTTTTGTTACTTAAGTGTTTACTTCAGTTTACTTCAGTTTACTTGTGATGTTTTTTTATTTATTTTTTTATTTTCAATACATTTTAAACTAGTTTTTTTTAGATTTCTTCTAATTTTTGTTTGATTTAAGAATTTATTTTATTTTCATAGCATTATTATTCTTTATATATATATATATATATATATATATATATGAATAATAATGTTATGAAAATAAGTTAAATTAAATGTGCAATATATATGCATATTATTTTATTATTTTATTATTTATAAAGCTTTATTTTATTTTTATTTTGGTCATATTGTCTAATATTTATTTGATTTCAGCTTTATTTAACTTACCAAAAATAAATAAATGTGTACATGAATAAATTAAGGTTTTTATAATATTCTTTTGTCACATACTTTTTAAAATTGGAAAATAAGGTAAATAATATGTACAATATATGTTGTTTGACAAGGTTTTAGCGTTTTATTTTATAATTTATAAAGCTTTGTTTTATTTTTATTTTGGTCACTTTTTTATTTTATTTTACATACATTTCAAATTCTTTTTTTTTTTTTTTTAGATTTTGTCTATGATTTATTTGATTATAGCTTTTTATTTATTTAATTATTTATAAAGCTTTGTTTTATTTTTAGTTTGATCATTTTGTTTCAAGTTTGTCATTTTTTATATATACATTTTAAATAATTGTTTTTCTTAAATTTTTGCCTGATATTTATTTGATTTAAGCTTGATTTAATTACCAAAAATAAATAGATCACTTTTTTTGTACGTTTTATATACCTTTCAAAATCTTTTTTTTTTTTTTTTTTTGGATTTTGTCTAATATTTATTTGATTTCAGCTTTATTTAAGTTGACAAAAATAAATAAATGTGTCAATAAATTTTTTTTTTTTTTAAATTATTTATAAAGTTTTCTTTTATTTTTATTTTGGTCATTTTTTTTGAGTTTTTGTCTTTGTTTTTATTTTATATTTATTTCAAATATATTTTTCGTAAAGAGTTTGTATAATATTTATTTGATTTTAGCTTTATTTAAATGACCAAAAACTGAATTTTAGTTGTAGTCATACACTATGCATTTATAATTAGGTTTTCATCTAATATTTATTTCAGTTTTTTTTTTCTTTTTACATGACTATATTTTATTTATACTACAGTTTTAGTTTTAATAATTTTGTTGTGTGCTTTTGTCATTTCTACTATTTTTTTAAGGCAGTTGTGGTTGAGTTTAATGCTGAGGCTGTTATTGTGGAGCGTGTTGTTAATGCATTAGTGAGTGCAGACTCAGTGCTTGGTCTTGTGTTACTCTATTCGGAGCTCTATGTTCTCTCACCGGCGGGCGACAAACAGATGAGGTAAAGCGCGGGATAGAGGGGGAGGGAATGGAGCGTGACGAGGCAAAAACCGCAGCGTCCTCAATCACCGTTCTCCCACAGACTCGAAGCCTCCAACAGGACATTTTTCGTGCCACTGTCTCGAACTGACAAGATAATTGGTCTGAGGGTCACCTGACCTCATCTCAGCATTCATAAACCATTTTTGACACCAGAACATAGTGTTTCCTGTAAATGGCACAAAGGTGACGTCTCACAGCAGGGATGGGCTGTGAAAGATGCTCCTCTGACAGGTGTTTAACATCTCTTTTGTGCCTAAAATGTACCTTATGGATGTAGGTCAACATGTTTTGCTATGCAAACGTGTTTTTGCTTTGTAATTGATCATTTACATTTTTCCAACTTTTAAAATCAACTACTGATCATATATATTAATGAAAATACATTAAATAAAAATGTAAATAAATAAATAAATGTGGGTTTTAGCATGTTTTGTCTGTAAAATGTATGCATGTAACATTTTTAACAAGTTTAATATTTTCTTACTAAAGTTTTATTTTTTTATTTTTGATGTTCATTTTAAGTTTTGATAATTGTATGTGCTTTTGTAAATTTTATTAGTTTTTCCACCTTATTTTCCCTGTTTTTTTATTCTTGTGTGTAGCTTCAATTTATTTTTATTTCATTTAAAATAATTAAATAAATGTTTGTTTTAGCATGTTTTGTACCTGTAATGTAAGTTATGCATTTAACATTTTTATCAGTTATTATTAATTAATTAATAAACAATAAAAAATAATTAAGTACTGTTCATATATATATATATATTAATAAATATATAAATAAGAAAATAAAACTTTCTGAAAAAAAGTTTTTTTTGAATATTTTTTTGTCACATACTGTTATTATTATTTTATTATTATTTATATACTACAACTACTACTACTACTACTTTTATTTCATTTAAAATAATTAAATAAATGTTTGTTTTAGCATGTTTTGTACCTATAATGTAAGTTATGCATTTAACATTTTTATCATTTATTATTAATTAATAAACAATAAAAAATAATTAAGTACTGTTCATATATATATTAATAAATATATAAATAAGAAAATAAAACTTTCTGAAAAAAAAAAACTTTTTTTGAATATTTTTTTGTCACACACTGTTATTATTATTTTATTATTATTTATATACTACTACTACTACTACTACTAATTATTATTATTATTATTATTATTATTATTATTATTATTATGTTTAATATTTTATTACTAAAGTTTTATTTTTAGATTTTTTGGTGTTCATTTTAAGTTTTCATAATTTGATGTGCTTTTGTAATTTGTATTAGTTTTTTTCCACCCTTATTTTCCCTTTTTTCAGTTTTATTTTGTATAGTTTTAGTACTTAAACTTGCTTGGCTAAACAACATTTCTAATTGTTAGATAAGTTTATTTATTCTGCTATTTGTATTTTATTTCAGCTTGTTTTCAGTTTCCAAAAATGTTTGTAATAGTTCAGTTTCCGTCAACAATAACTGAACGTTTGTTTTGCGTTGTTAAAACGTTTCTAGCCTCGCCGGTTCTTACCCTTTACTTTCATCTCCTTTTACTTTCTACTTTGGTCGTCACTTTTCATATGTTTGGGTTGTACTTGAGTCTTCGTCTTCGTTTTGGCCTCGTTCCGGTCCTATTTCTGTTCTGTAACTTACTTAAGGAGTCATTGGTGTGTCTGCGTGCCGTTTGAAGATCTCTGTGTCACTCTGAGCTTTTTATAGCGCGTCTGCAGCCGATCCTCGTTAGGAGAGTACAATCTCCCCTGGTTAAGGCCGTCCTGTGTCTCTTTGAGGAGGTTCGAGCGTCTCCGTCTTTAACCAGCCAGAATGCACACGCAGCAGAACTGATCCATCGGCTGATTGAAAGAGCACGGATGTACGTTGAGGACGGAGAACGTGATGAATTGCTTGTGGGATTCGCTGAGTGATTGATTGAAAACTCAAGTCCATCAGAAAGATTGATCTTAAATCCATCGTCCCTCTCTCACTCTCTTTCCTCAATTCTACTCTGTAATTTATTGCTCTTGTCTGGTGCCTCCATGTCTGAGCATCATCAGTATCGCTCAGTATTGTTTATTCACTGCACATTGAGAAAAACAAGAGATATTTCATTCACACGTAGTCAACATTAATGCATGTTTCTGGTCAGTGCTACACGATTATTCGAAAATAAAACGGAAATTGCAATATGGCTTATTATTATTGAATATTAGCATTGTAATTGTACAGTTGTAAAAAAAAAATGTAAAAAAGTAATATATACTTTTATAATTTTTAAAATAACTTTTATAATATATAATTTTTCTTAAATACATTTTTTACAGTAAAAATATTATGAGTAATATTTCTTTTTTTTATTTAGTAGTATTAAAATATTATAATTTATTATTTTGAATTATTATTAGAATTACAGTTGTAAAATGAAATGTAAAATAAAATAATATTTTCTTAAATGCGCTTTAATGAATTTTTTTAAACACCTTTTTACATTTTTACAGTGAAATATTACAAGAGTAATATTTCTTTAGTTTTTGCTCTTTTATGTAGTTTTTAGTTTTTGTTTAGTAGTACTAAAAAATTATATTATTATTATTTGTATTGTTATTGGAATGAATATTAGTATTATAATTTTACAGTTGTAAAATGAAATGCGAAATGTAAAATAAAATAATTGTGTTTTTTAAATACGCTTTAATTTTATTTTTCATACACTTATTTGTCTTAAATACATTTGTGTACAGTGAAATATTACAAGGGTAATATTTCTTTTGTTTTTGGATAATTTATTTATTTTTATTTAGTAGTAGTAACAATTATTATTATTAGAATTCTTATTAGAATGAATATTAGTATTGTAATTTTACAATTGTAAAATAAAATATAAAGAAAATTATCTTAAATACTTTTTTTTAAATGTATACGCTTTTCTTAAATACATTTTTACAGTGAAATATCACAATAGTAATATTTCTTAAATTTTGTATTATTTTTTTTATTCAGTAATTTTAATAGTATTAATAACTATTTTATCATTATAATTATTATTATTATTACTAGAGTTTTTAATAATAATTATTATTATTATTGTTATTATTAGTGGATGCATTCATTCAACTGATATTGAGCAGTACATTTGTTACAATATTTATTCATCTTGTAAATAATAATAATATGCAATAGTAAATGCTTTAGCGCAATGTTAAATAACAGAGTTAACTAATGTTAATAAATAGATCCTTAATGTAAAGTGCATCTAAATTGTATTAAATTTAGTTGCACTCCCAGGCGAGTTAATTTAAGTTAAATACATTTTTGCACCACTGTTGTAAATAAATGCCGTTCTTCCTTTCGTAGGCCTCGTGTTGTTTCCAGGATGCTTGAGTCATGTGTTGATGTGGTTGTCCTGAGCGCTGTATACTGTGATTTGACTGTGAAGGGCGTTTCTAGGGGCCGATCGCTGGCTCGTTGCATGCCGACTGCAATCCTCAGAGAGTCTCTGCTGGCTCCACGCCTCAGGGACACGGAAACAATAGCTTTCCATTCATCAGCTTAATGGAGAAAGTGCTGGATCATTTACATGAGCGGCCGAAGAGTGAAGAGTTTTCTTCAGCTAAATCAAGAGCTCTGTAGACATTCATCTCGATTAACTGACACAAGTTTTCCTCCCTCTCCTCCACTCCTGCCAAATACACACTTAAAAATATACACAATTAAGCACTGTCACAAAATCTAGAGCACTACATAGGCAGTTTGCTAAAACGTCAGAGATCAGAGATTGACGATATTACATTATTACTGATGTAGATTCTTTGAATGTTCACATACGTGATAACCAATATGCAGAACCAATATCTATTTATTATTTCACTTTATTCTGCTGTTTCTGCTGGAGTGTTCAAAGATTTTTTTTATAACCGATATAGATAATTTACGTGTTAAAGTACCCAATAACCGATATTGACCAATAATGTTTTTTGAATAACCAATACAATACCAAATATTTTTATTTTTTTACTTTTTTATAACCGATACAGATTATTTACATGTTTATGTGCCCGATAACAATATTGTTTTACTTCTTTTTCGTGATACTACTGGAGTTTTTTCATTTTTTTTTTTTAAACCGATACAGATTAATTGTATGTTTATGGTTTCTGATAGCAATATGCTGAATCAATTTTTATTTATTGTCATTTTTCCATCTGGAGTTTTAAGTAGAGATTGACCGATATTGTTTTTTATTATAACCAATATCGGTATCAATTATTCGGACTGTTATGTGCCTGATAACATAAATTTATATAACCGATAATACTTTATTTGCAAGTTATAATATGCAGAATCAATATTTATTTATTGTCATATTTCTATCTATTGTTTTTGCTGAGTTTTAAGTAGAGATTGACTGATATTGTTTTTTATTATAACTAGTGGTGGGCATAGATTCATTTTTTTAATCTAGATTAATCTCACTGTAATCTTGGAATTAATCTAGATTAATCTGGATTAAAATGGCTAATTTGAATTCTGCCATTCAGAAGGCATTCAGAATATGTGTGCTACCCAAATAATGACTAAAAGTAAGTCTTTGAGAATGGGTTTCTCAAGCCAAGTGGCGCGTTAGACCAGGGGCTCATCTCCTGTTTCCAAAATGCATCACAAACTGTTTGACAATTGCATTTAGCACACAATTAACTATACAAACTTGTGTAACCAACTATTCCTACACTGCATGTACTTCTGCTTAAAAGTCTCACGTTAACGCCGATAACAGCCCACCACTAATTATAACCAATATCGGTATCAATTATTTGGACTGTTATGTGCCTGATAACCAATATTCAGAATTCAGAATATTTTTTTACTTCTATTGGTTCTATTCAGAGCCAATAATTATTTGTTGGATTTCTATTTGGTGTTAATGCTGAACTCTTTAGTAAAGATAGACTGATATATTTCCATATAACCATAAATTTATATAACCGTTAATACATTATTTTCAAGTTATAATATGCAGAATCACTATTTATTTGTTATTTTCTATCTATTGTTTCTGCTAGAGTTTTAAGTAGAGATTGACTGATATTGTTTTTTATTATAACCAATATCGGTACCGATTATTTGGATGGTTATGTGCCCAACCGATTTTCAGAATTCAGAATATTGTTTTACTTCTATTGGTTCTATTCAGAGCCAATAATTATTTGTTGCATTTCTATTTGGTGTTAATGCTGAACTCTTTAGTAAAGATAGACTGATACATTTCCATATAACCATAAATTTATATAACCGTTAATACATTATTTGCAAGTTATAATATGCAGAATCAATATTTATTGTTATACTTCTGTCTTGTTTCTGTTGGAGCTTTTAGTAGAGATTGACTGATATTGTTTTTAACCATTATAGGTATCAATTATTTGGACTGTTATGTGACTGATAACCAATATTCAGAATTCAGAATATTGTTTTACTTTTATTGGTTCTATTCAGAACCCATATTTATTTGGTGTTACTGCTGAACTGTTTAGTAAAGATAGACCGATATATTTTCATATAACCATAGATTTATAAATAACCGATAATACAGATTAATTCCAAGTTATAATATGCAGAATCACTATTTATTTGTTAAATTTCTATTCCTTTGTTTCTGCTAGAGTTTTAAGTAGAGATTGACTGATATTTTATAACCAATATCGGTACCGATTATTTGGACAGTTATGTGCCCAACCGATTTTCAGGATTCAAAATATTGTTTTACTTCTATTGGTTCTATACATTACTAATAATCATTTGTTGCATTTCTATTTGGTGTTAATGCTGAACTCTTTAGTAAAGATAGACCGATATATTTCCGTATAACCATAAATTTATATAACCGATAATACATTATTTGCAAGTTGTAATATGCAGAATCAATATTTATTTATTGTTATACTACTTGTTTCTATTGGAGCTATTAGTAGAGATTGACTGATATTATTATTTTTTTAATAACCAATATCGGTATTGATTATTTGGATTTTTATGTGCCTGATAACTGATATTCAGAATTAATATTTATTTGTTTTACTTCTATTTGGTGGTTTTTAATTACTGAAGCAGATAACTGATATGCAGAATGAGTATTTATCATTTTATTTCTATCTGCTGTTTTGTTAGTGTTTATTCGAGATTAACTGATATATCTATATATATATATAAAAAAAATCAAACAAAGATCAATGGTTTAGGGCATTTTAAAATCAAGTCTTTGTATATTTTTTACATAATAATGTGAAAGGTCTTCCTATGTTTTTTTAGTCATTCAGCAGTTTTCATCACATTTCCAGTCAGTCAGATGCAGGATGGCTCTCGTCACATGTGCAGACAGATTTCCTGTCTCACTGGAGGCACATTTTCTGTGTCATCTTGATTTTTGCAGGAATGCACAGATGGAATCTGCATATCAAACCATTTCTGAGTCGCCAGCAGTTCTGCTTTTTGACTCTTCAGTCACTGTATTAACTCATTGTATCCAAACATAACCTTGAATAAGATTATAAGACTAGGTCTAACAAGACGTATAGAGTGTTTAAGCTGTCTATCGCTACCAAAACTTAATAACTATGCTAGGACAACATGCTAATCATGCTAAAAAAATGCAGGCATTTTAGTTCTTTCAGAAGTGTCCTGATTTTTGAAAGGGGGAAAAAATCACTGCCTTTACTAACAATATGTGACTTTATGGAAGCCTGTTTCCGGCACTAATTAAAAAAGGTCATTGCAACTTTTTATCACACAATTCAGACTTTGTTTTTTGCAATTGTGAATTTGTATCTTGCAATGCTGACTTTTTTCAGTTGCGAGTCCAGTTCAGAAGAGGAAAAAAGACTTGATATGTTTACAGAATTGTGAGTTTATATTGCACAATTCATTTTTTTCACTCAATTGTGACTTTATTTCTCAAAATTGCAAGTTTATATCACGCAATTGCAACTTTTTTCTCAGAATTGCAAGTTTATATCATGCAAATGTAACTTTTTTTTCTCAAAATTGCAAGTTTATATCATGCAAATGTAACTTTTTTTTCTCAGAATTGCATGTTTATATCATGCAAATGTAACTTTTTTCTCAGAATTGCAAGTTTATATCATGCAAATGTAACTTTTTTTTCTCAGAATTGCAAGTTTATATCATGCAAATGTAACTTTTTTTCTCAGAATTGCAAGTTTATATCATGCAAATGTAACTTTTTTTCTCAGAATTGCAAGTTTATATCATGCAAATGTAACTTTTTTTCTCAGAATTGCAAGTTTATATCATGCAAATGTAACTTTTTTTCTCAGAATTGCAAGTTTATATCATGCAAATGTAACTTTTCTCAGAATTGCAAGTTTATATCATGCAAATGTAACTTTTTTTCTCAGAATTGCATGTTTATATCATGCAAATGTAACTTTTTTCTCAGAATTGCAAGTTTATATCATGCAATTGCGCCTTTTTTCTCAGAATTGCAAGTTTATATCATGCAAATGTAACTTTTTTTCTCAGAATTGCAAGTTTATATCATGCAAATGTAACTTTTTTTTCTCAAAATTGCGAGTTTGTAACATGCAATTCTGACTATATTTCTCAGAATCGCCAGTTTACATCACACAATTGCAACTTTATTTTTCAGAATTGCCAGTTTATATTACGCAATTCTGATTTTATAACTAGCAATTGTGAGTTTTTATCTCACCAGTGTCGGAAATGGGCTTCCGTACTCTATTTAAATTCAAATTTTATTTGTCACATACACATTCATACACAGTATGATATGAAGTGAAATGCTTATTCATGTGTTATGCATGGGGATTTGATTTATGATAAGTGAGAATCAAAAGTGTCTACACCACAAGCAAACGTAGTTTCACATGAACATGTTTAGGGCTGCAACAACTAATCGATAAAATCGATTATTATCGATAATGAAATTTGTCGACAACGATTCTCATTATCGATGAATCGGGTCCGCCCACAGTGCACGTACAACTTCAGAGGATCACGTCAAATAACAGCACTGAATGACGCATTTCTATAGACAAAATGCATCTAAAAATAGTGGAGGAAACAGACTGAGATGCTGCAGGAGAGTTACGTGATCCAAGCTGCTCAAAACATGAGAATTCCTTATTTAAAACTAATAGAGTGATGGCTTGCCCTGTGAGGCGCTTTGAGATCCGTTTGCGTCCTCGGCATGAAAACTTTCAGTTTGCGGTCATATCCTTATCTGTAAATGTCACAGATTCATTCGAGAATTTCCATTTAAAAATCCATTCTGGCAGTCTGTAAGTTTAAATCTTTACTGAATGAGTGTCAGACAGCCAGAACACAGAAAGGGAGACAATTGATACTCAACTCAGCGCAAAAACATTAATTGTGCTGAAACATCTGTCGTTGAATGTTAAATTTAGATTTAAATACAACATGTAGTGCGCGTATTTATGGAGGGTATGAACACTAGGGCTGTGACGGTGGCAGATTTTAACCATCACCGGTGGTGCTGTGTTTTATATATAAATAAATGAGGCTCAAACATTATTCACGAACGTGCGTGTTTTGCAATTTCTGTCGGTGAACAAGCAGTCTACAAAACACTAAAATAAATCAACGAAATAATACATTTAAATAAGAAAGTAGCCTAAATAAGTGTTAAATAGGCTATTAAACAAACATTCGTTGCAAACATTCCTACAACCTCTAACGTTACAGCTCATCAGAATTACTGGCCCGAGTTCTCTTTCTCTTCCCCATTGCACAGCTGTTTTTAATAGCAAAGTAATTACATTTATTTTCGTTTCTTTAGTTTATAAAGTTAATTTAGAAATATATTTGGAACATGTTTTATTTGTGAAATTCAAGTTTTTGTTTTTTTAAAGTAACGACAAAGCGGCCGGCGGCAGATCAGTGTAGCCTTCTCAAATCATCACGATTTAAATAAAAATCCTTAGATATATATATAAACAAAACTCTTTTATTAGCTATAGGCCTAATCCATAAAGATGCACTCAGAAAATACTAGTTTATTAATAAATAATATGAATATCTCCTTACTTTTCCCCTCCACATTCATAGGCCTAATTACTTTAGCTGGGGCTTTGGGCCAGCTTCAGCTTACTGCGTGCATTTGAACGCGGAACTCGCTGCTGTTGGCGGGACACTAAACACCGCCACGGCAGAATAAATAGCAGAAACACTGTATTTTATGCTTGTTAGTGTGTTTTTCTTCAGATATTTGTCCTTTCTCTTTATTACAACAGGTGAATTGTTGTAAATTGTTAAGCACTGTGTTTTCATAGCATTCAGAATGTGGAATAGTGTGATTTTAAAAAATAAATAAATAATTGGAATTTTTAAGCCAACGAATCGATTCATCGAAAAATTAATCGGCGAACTAATCGATTATCAAAATAATCGTTAGTTGCAGCCCTACAATTGTTTATTTCTCAGAATCGTGAGTTTGTATCATGCAATTCTGACTTTTTTTCTCAAAATTGTGAGTTTATATCACGCAATTGCAACTTTTTTCTAAGAATTGGGAGTTTAAATGTAATTCTGACTTCATTTCTCAGAATTGCAAGTTTATATCACAATTCTGACTTGATTTCTCTGAATTGTGAGTTTATATCATGCAATTCTGACTTTTTCTCAGTATTGTGAGTTATATCTCGTAATTCTGACTTTATAACTTGGAATTGTGAGGTTTTTATCTCAATTCTGAGAAAAAAAAGTCAATTGCGAGTTTGTATCATGCAATTCTAAGAGGAAAAAAAGTCAGAATTGTGAGAAGTCGCAATAACCTTGTTTTATTTATTATTCAGTGTTGGAAACGGGCTTCCATACTTTATTCGTGTGTTATGCATGGAATTAGATTTATGACAAGTGAGAATTAAAAGTGTCTACACCACAAACAAGCATATAGTTTCACATGAACATGTTTTAATATTCATGAATGCTAAACAAAAATCAACAAACAGTGCAAAGCAGCATATAGAACTTTGTGCTATATTTTAATGATTTGTGTAGGCTATATTGCAACTTTTTTGATATTTAATGGATTTCTTTAGTTCTGCAAAGCATTATTTTTTCTATTTCAACAGCTTCAGCAAAGTTTTATGTTATATCTGAATAAAACACTGCCTTTGGGCTAACATACAGCATCATCAGATATTCACATGGGCAGAAACTTCACAAAGCAAAGAGTAGATGCCCACTGAAGGTGTTGCGTCTCCCGCTATCTGTGTAGATACGACGGGTCTCTATGAGCTCAATATGTATTTTGTCCCCTTGTTCAAGAATAAGACTAACCGAGTTGCTCGTAGTGTCTTCAGTGTCTGTCCCAGGAGCGTTATCTGATGCTTTGAGCACAAGGTTGCCATTTTTCATCAGTTGAACAGCGGTTGCTGTCTCATAAGCATTGAAGACCACAAAGTTGAAGAAATAAACTCCTTTTACTGGTGCAGTGAAGATTCCTGTTGATTATGGTAGAAACATGATAATGATGATGATAAATCTGTTAAAGCATCAACTTTTATGATACAACTTCTCAATATTATATTACCTGTATTAGTGTCATAAGCATTTCCAATGTTAGTAAATACATGTTTATACACAAGGGTGGTTGCTTCTGCATGAGGCCCAAAATTTTGCTGGCCCAATGAATCTGACACTGAGCCTGAAAAGGCTACCCTTTCTGCAAAAGAGAGATGAGATAAAAAAATATCAAGCTAATAAAAAGAATATACAAGTATATATATATATATATATATATACTAGTGTGTGTGTGTGTGTGTGTGTGTACTAGGGTTGTGCCGATAGACGATAATATCGTGTATCGACGATAGTCAGAGATATCGCCTGTTGCTGATGCCTTTGACGATAGTTAGACGATTATTATTATTATCCGTCAACAAAGAGCTTAACTTTAGCAATGCAGCACAGAGAGTCTGTTCTAGGTTGCTTCAGAAACTTGCCGCGGTATAAACACACGCATAGAGAGGCCACAGCGCCTTAATGCACCTCGTGCAGTGAAAATGGGAGATTTACATCATACAGTACGGTGATAGATTAACTGATTCTGAAGGGAGTGTTATATTATATTAGCATTGCAGTCATTAGGATAACAGAGGTAGTAAAACCTGGTTCAGGCTGAATTAATTACGATGTTTCATAATCAGACTGTATATAGTAAACATAAACATTCATCTCAGTAACGTCTATAGGCGTAATAGAATTACGATGCGATCAGATGGCGCTAAACATACGCACGTGAATTACACGCGCATCACCGCATTCAATATGAACTGAACTACAACATCACCTGATGACAACGGTCAGACATTCAGCGGTAACATTATTGCAACATAACGGGTTAAGAAAGATTCATTCATTTACATTCTGGCACATTTACAACTCACTCACTGACGATAGCAGAGAATGAAACCGAAAGTAACTTGAACAAATACAGTCAGCGCTCTGTACACGTAAAAATTAATCATATGACAAAAGAAAGTCTACCTTAGGTTTAAACGAATAAGGAATTTAGTACATAGATAATTAATTAAATTAGCACGATAGTATCGTGTATCGGCGATCTCTCAGGCTGACGATAGGGCGATCTGAAAATTGAGCATATCGCCCAACACTAGTGTGTACGTGTGTATATATATATATATATATATATATATATATATATATATATATATATATATAAACAGTACCTTCATACTTACTACTTAGTTTCTCGACTTCATCATTTAGAGCCTTAAGCTTTTCCTCTAGGATTTCCATTTCCCAGTTTTTTCTGAATGACCCTGAATACTGTGCCAGTGTGGCCCAAACGCACAGCAGTAAAACAATGCTAATTTTCAGCTTCATTGTTGCTTCTCTCTGTGCCTATTACAGATTGAGAGTCTTTCCCTTAGACTCACGAAAACCTGACAGCATTTATTCAATAGTCTGATAGACTTTGGACTACAAATATTTAATCTTCTCTTTCCATAAATACGTTTTTTTTTAAAGAGGCCTGTTTGAAAAGTGGCCTTTGTATCATTCAAAGAGCGAAGTAGGCGTGATATATTTGTAAATTTGCTATGCTTGCTGCAACAAATGAATACAATAAAACCATACTGGACATTCAGACAAAGGATCAGTCAGCACCATAACAATATAACATTATATCTACATTAAAAGTGAAAGATTAATCTGTTTCGCGGACAAGGGTATTTTAGGGCTGGACCAGAATATTCGAATATTCGTTCGGTGGGTTGGCATTCGATTTTAAATTTTGAGATTCGAATATTCGTTTTTTTTTTTCATACACCTTGCATCCCCCGCGAAACGGTTCTCATTCGCGCTTAAATGAATGAAGAAGATCAGACTGCTGCGCCACTAACACAGAGAGAGAGAGAGAGAGAGAGAGAGAGAGAGAGAGAGAGAGAGAGAGAGAGAGAGAGAGAGAGAGAGAGAGAGAGAGAGAGAGAGAGAGAGAGAGAGAGAGAGAGAGAGAGAGAGAAGAAGAGTTCCAACTGGAAAGTCATGATCCACTTGAGCTCCTAATTTTTTTTGCAATCTTTTATCTCTAGAGTGAAGCAGCCTAACAAAACATATATCAAATCAAAGAAAAAGTGCGAGGAATATTAAGGTGACCGTGATAGCTGTGAATTTGTTTGCGTTTTCTTCAAAAAAGGCAACTAAAGAGCACTGCAATCAGGAGGAAAACTGCAATCAGGAGGAAAACTGGATAAAGCAGAAGCTACTGGAATCAGTTCATTTCAAAATAACAGGCAAGACTGAATCTCCATCTACACTGCATCTTAAAAGACTATTACAAATTAGCAAAATAACTAAGAAGTTGTTTTAGTTAAGTTGACATATAGTAAAGTATAGAAAACTAGTCTGAGAGTGACAGTTAAAAAGTGACAGTTAGAGAAATACAAAAAACAACAACAATGGAAGCCACTGCAGGAGAGCCCCTCCCCCACTCAATTAAATACCCACAGACTATTAAGAGTGTAAAGGACAAGAAAGCCTATAAATACAGCCTGCTGAAGAACAACCCAGAGACCCTAATGGCAGACGTTTCACAAAAAGGGGACAGAGCCATCATCACTAATCTGCTCCTCTACACAACAGAGTGCAATCTTTGGCACACGGTCATCTGTAAATTCTACAAAAGTTATAGAAAACTAGGCATCTGTAATGGCAGACAAATCCAAATTTATGAAGAAAATGACATTAATAACGCATTTCTAACAGTAAATATCTACCATAATGGAACCATAATGTTCCAGGGGACTGAAGCATCTCTCAGCTCTGTCCAGGCAAACTTCACCAGTCTAAAAGTTCTGGCAGAGGCTGAGAAACAAACACAAGGAGCAAACAGTGATGCTGCAGGAGGCTGTGACACCCAGAGCTCAAGAGAGAAGCTAGAGGAGATGGAACTTAACTCTGCTGAACACGACTCACAGCTAAAACAGTCTGTCGATCAAATCAGAAACAGCCTCTCCCTACAAGAGGTAGAGCTGGTGGAGCTCAGGGAACTAACACTCTCCCATGCAACATCCAGTGAACGCCTACAACAGCTGGAAAATAAACTTAATCACCTCACACGTGACTTTGAAGCTAGTGTCAAGGAGCTAAAAGGAGAGATATGCAAGTTGCAACAAGATAGGGAGACCCTGAACAAAGAACTGAAAACAGTCAAACAGGAGCTGCTGCTCAAAGAAGGAGTAATACAAAGCCTGAGACAACAAACAGAGAGCCTCACACACACCTGTAAGCAGCAGCCCAGCTCTCCCACCACCCAGACAACAGCAGCCCACAGTCCAACACCTGAGTCCAGCATCACAGCAGCAGCACCACTGACACCACAGACAGAGGCCCCTGAGGGACCCCAAGAGCAAGGAAATGACCCACAGAATGCAGAAGTCATCCTCTTAATTGATTCAAATGGCAAATTCATCAATGAAAAACAGCTCTTCCCTGGCCACAAAACATTAAAACTCTGGTGCCCAAAAACAGATATTGCCCTACAACAATTGAACAGGGAGAATCTGGGTGAACCCAACCACATCATCATCCATGTGGGCACAAATGACCTGCGGGCACAGCAAGAGCGAGTAGCAGACTCCTTGATACGGGTGGCCATAAAAGCAACACAAACCTTTCCGACTTCAAAAGTAGTTATCTCCACCATCCTGCCCAGATCAGACTTCCATCCTCGCACCATACAAAAAGTAAATGCAGACATTTCACGTAGATGTGCTGGACTGCCAAATGTTCACTTGGCACATCATCCCACACTGGACCTCTGCCATCTCTACGACCATGTCCACCTCCATAAAGACAGTGTTCATGTGTTTGCCAAAACTCTTAAAGACGTGGCCCTGGGTCGAACCCCAGGCAGCCCCCCAAAGAACGCTAGAGCAGCCACTACCTTTCAGCCAGTGAGACGCTTTCCCCCAACAGCACCTCAAATCATCACCCCTCCAGGCTCTACAAACCATACCCACAGGCCTGCACCCTATGGCCGAGCCACTATGTCCCCACCTCACTGCCCTGGACCTGTACCTCGACCTGGACCTATACTTCGACCTCAGCCTCCACAACCTGTTCCCTACTACCATCAGTCTATGCCGCAGCCGCTTAGATCCCAACAGCAGCAGCACCCTACACCACAGGGCACTCTCTCCTTTGACCAACATCCGCAAAACCACAAAAGACCCAGAGCAGCTCCAGCGAGGAACAACAGCATCTCAACAGAGCAGCAGCCTGGTCCACATCCACAATCCCACCGGCCAGAACATCAGGAGCAGAGGAGTTATGCCGCAGCCCTAAAAGGGCCAAACCACACCAACCTAGTAGAGATTAAGGATCTGCTCAGATTTATATGCACACGACTGGAACAGTAGTAGTGAGTAAAAGACATACACACAAAATATGTATACAAAAAAAAAAAAAAATGTATGTCTGTTTACACATGTTCTCGTTGATCCTTGATACTGTGTTGAAGATGGGTTTGTTTTACTCTAGAGCAATATTAAGATTGTTGAATTTTACATTTGTTGACAAAATGAAATCATTAATTATTACAATGTGGAACATACAAGGTATTAATTCATCCAGTTTTGGTTACAAAACCCAAACCTCAGATTTCAGAAAAAACATATCAGGCATGGACATAATAATACTACAGGAAACATGGCGCAAAACTGATGAAGTCACTCTCTGTCCCCCAGGATACTGCGAAATATTTTTATCCTCTAGAAAACATGAAAAAATCACACGTGGAAGAGATTCAGGGGGCATCATAATCTGGCATAAACAAGAAATTGACAAATACATCCAAACAATTAGAAAAGAAGATTCACATATCTGGCTCAAAATCAACAAGCACCTTACACAAACCACTAAAGATGTTTTCTTATGCGCCCTCTATATTCCTCCCTCTGAGTCTCCATACTATAATGAGGACATCTTTGAATCTCTCCACAGTCAAATTAACCACTTCCAGGCCCAGGGAAGTGTGTTGATCTGTGGAGATCTAAATGCCAGGACAGGATCTCTTCCCGACTACCAGGGGCGTCGTAGTTGGGGGAAAAGGGGGACTAAATTACCAGGGCCCCAAGTGTGGGGAGGGCCCCCGAGGATCAACCCCCCCCCTGGAACGTAGTACAGCGGGGGCCCCTTAGCTGAGTCAGTGCACAGGGCCCAGAACGACGCAGCGACGCCCCTGCCGACTACACCACAGATAATGGAAATAACTATATTTTTGGACAGAGCTTCCCACAAAACATTGTAAACTCCCCAAGAAATAATTCTGATGACCAAGTGAATAAAAGTGGAAAGCTTCTGATCGAGCTCTGTCGAAGCCTCGGTCTGTACCTCATTAATGGCAGGGTGAGAGGGGACTCTCTTGGAAGGTACACCTACGGTTCATTTCATGGTTGCTCAACAGTTGATTACATGATCACAGATCTAGATCCATTCTTTTTCGGAGCATTCACAGTCAAACCACTAACACCCCTATCAGACCACAGTCAAATTACGGTTTACCTAAAAAGGACAACAAATACAAACTTACACTCACAGCCCAGTAAGCTATACAACATTAGACAGAATTACAGATGGGCACAAAACAGCACAGAAAAATATGTGACAGCAATTGGCCATCCAAACATATGCTTACTTATAGACAACTTTCTAGGCAGAATGTATCCTCACAATCGAGATGGTGTCAATCTAGCTGTAGAGAACATAAATTATATATTTGAATATTTGGCCAATTTATCTAACCTCACATCCTCTAAGAAAATCCATAAAACCACACAAGAAAATGAAAAATGGTTTGATTTAGGCTGTAAAACCATGAGGAAAAAATTAAGGCAATTATCAAATCAAAAACATAGACAACCAAACAATGCAGATTTACGCCATCAATATTGTGAAGAACTTAAACAGTATAAAAGTACACTCAGAAAAAAGAGAGAACAGTACATTCAAAATCAACTAAAAACTATTGAAGAATCTGTAAATTCTAACAATTTCTGGGACAACTGGAATTACTTGCATAAAAAACATCATGAACAAGCAGCCATACAAAATGGAGACACCTGGAAAAATCACTTTGAACAACTTTATAGTGAAATTAAAATGAACCCAGAACAAACCCAGGAATATGAAAAAATGATTCATATGGAACACACATTTGGTAAATATCAAAACCCATTAGACTACCCTATTACAGAAAAAGAACTGATTGATAAAATCCAGGCCCTAAAAAACAAAAAAGCAAGTGGACCAGATGGCATTCTCAACGAAATGCTCAAGAACACAGAGCACAAATTAAGATTGGCCCTTCTAAAACTGTTCAACTTTATTCTGAGTGTTGGTCATTTCCCTCAAACCTGGAATCAAGGACTCATAACGCCCATATTCAAGAGTGGAGACAAATCAGACCCCAACAATTACAGAGGCATCTGTGTAAGCAGTAATCTGGGGAAGCTGTTCTGCAACATCATCAACACAAGACTTGTACACTTCCTTACAGAGCACAATGTCCTCAGCAAAAGTCAAATTGGATTCTTACCAAATTATAGAACAACAGACCACATCTTCACCCTTCACACCCTAATTGACAAATACATTAACCAAAACAAAACCAAAATATTTGCTTGCTTTGTAGATTTCCAAAAGGCCTTTGATTCAATCTGGCATAAAGGTCTGCTGTCAAAACTTCTAGAATCAGGTATTGGGGGTAAAACATACAATATTATTAAAACAATGTATTCTAACAATCAGTGTTCAATTAAAATTGGAAATAAACAAACAGAATTCTTCACTCAAAAACGAGGTGTGAGGCAGGGCTGCCCACTATCACCGACCCTCTTCAATATTTACATCAATGAATTGGCGAAACTCCTAGAACAATCAACAGCACCTGGCCTCACACTACATGACTGCAACATAAAGTTCTTGTTGTTTGCAGATGATCTGGTTCTGCTGTCTCCAACAGAAGAGGGTCTACAGCAGAACCTAGACATTCTGAACAAGTTTTGTCAGACCTGGGCCCTGACTATTAATCCTAACAAAACTAAAGTACTAACATTCCAGAAAAGACCCACATGTCAGGGAAAGAGATACAATTTCACCCTTGGTATGACCAAAATTGAATATGCCCCAAACTACACATACCTTGGGGTGAAAATAAGTGCAACTGGTAAGCTGAATTTGGCTGTGAATGAAATGAAGGAGAAAGCAAGAAGGGCCTTTTATGCCATCAAAAAATCTATCCAAATTGAAATACCAGTTAGAATCTGGCTCAAAATATTCCAATCAGTCATAGAACCTATTGCATTATATGGCAGTGAAGTATGGGGTCCTCTCCTAAATCACGAATTTGAAAAATGGGACAAAAATCCGATTGAAGTTCTGCATACTGAGTTCTGTAAGAGTATTCTCAGAGTACAGAGGAACACACCGAACAACGCATGCAGGGCAGAATTAGGCCAATACCCTCTACTAATGCGCATTGAGAAACGAGCCATTAAATTTTGGAAACACCTAAAAACGAGTGACCCCAACTCTTACCATTTTAAAGCCCTTAAAAACCATGAAGTGAACCCTGAAAAAAGTCCCCTGATTCAGATGCTCCTGAAGCTGCAAAAACACACTAACATAACTAACAACATCCAGAATCAGGAAAATGAAATATCCATTCACAAAATTCATCCCAACCAAATTATAAAAGCACACAAAGAAAATTATCTATCCTATTGGAATGAAACGACAGAAAAACAAAGTAAACTTGAATGTTATTTGGCCCTACATAGAGATTACGCAACTGCAGATTATCTGAGTACAGTGAAAAACTGTAAATTAAGAAGACAAATGACGAGGTACAGACTGAGCAATCATTCTCTGACTATAGAGACGGGCAGATATCGACAGCACTGGCTGCCCAAAGAGAGCCGCATCTGCCCATACTGTAATCATGGGGAAGTGGAGACAGAGCAACACTTCCTCACCAGCTGTCCTAACTACCAAGAAATTAGAACAAAATTTTATCCAAAATTTGAAACACTTTGCCCTGGCTTTAAAATGTTAAACAAGAAAACACAACTTCAATATTTATTAGGTGAAAAACAAGATTGTATCTTACTAGCAGCAAGATACATTGATGCCTGTCACAAAAAGAGGGAGGAGTCAACAAATCAGTGATGCGCCCGCCACATACACACATGCACACCCAAACACACTCACACACACACACACACACACACACACACACACATCACATTGAATTTTAAATTGTTCATAGAATTCTAATGTGTTCATTATTTGTCCTGCTTTTTAAAAATGTATATACATGCATGTTTCTGTTGCATACATACCTGTTTTACATTCAATGTAAACACTCTGCTTTGGCAATACACTGTAATAATTGTCATGCCAATAAAGCACATATTGAATTGAATTGAGAGAGAGAGAGAAATTGAGTAATTGAGTAATATTTAAGAGACACTATAAAGTACAGTCGGACCCACTTGAATGGTTGAAGCAAAACTAGGGCTGTGACTGCTGTGACAACCGCGCCTCTGCCTTTAAATGCACGCAGTAAGCTGGCCGCAAAGCTCCAGCAAAAATAATTACCATGAATGTGTCGGGAAAAAGTAAGGAGATATTTGAATTATTAAACTAGTATTTGACAAAAAGATGAAGTGGACGACCCTGATGCCATTTGCTCATTGGACTCGCCTTTATTACCTAAATGCATATGCATTAGGCCTATAGCTAAAGGAAGAGTTTTGTTTTCGATTTAAATTATTTAAATTATTTTTTTATAGTTTCGGATGATATATTAGTCTTACCTTTATGAGCAAAAATGAAGTTTCACATAGCGCTGGCTGGCGCTTCATGTTCTGCAAAGCGTGCTTATATCTATGGGTTTTAATTGAAATCGTGATGACTTGGTCGTTACTTTAAAAAACAAAAACTTAAATTTAACAAATAAAAAGTGTTCCAAATATATTTCTAAATTAACTTTATAACCTAAGTAAACGAAAATAAATGTGATCACTTTGCTATTAAAAACAACAGCTGTGCAATGGGGAAGAGAAAGAGAAAACAGTCAGACTCGGGCCAGTAATTCTGATGAGCTGTCGGAGAAGGTTTTAGTAATGTTTGCAACGAATGTTTGTTTAATAGCCGATTTAACATTCTTATTTAGGCTAGATTCATATTTAAATGTATTATTTATTTGATTTATTTTAGCGTTTTGTAGGCTGATTGTTCACTGACTGAAGTGCTCAAATAAACACGCACGTTTGTTAATAATGTTTGGGCCTCATTTATTTTGGGTTTCAAAATAATATACTTAGGCTATGTATTTTATATAGGCTTATATACACAAACGTTATATATAATGTATATATATTTATTAATAAATAATTTAGATATGAATAATTTATTTAGCCTATATATAAACACCGCGCCATTTTTTTCGTTCTTCTTTTTTAAACAGCCTACCCTTTACGGTGCCATAATTACTGTGCTAATTTCTGATTTGGGAGTGATTTGTTTGTTAAAAAATGTTAGGCTACCTTATTAAAAGTATTGCACTTAACAGACCTGTGTGTTTTGTATCACTAGCGCGGTGTCCGTTCATGAAGCATAAGCTCTGCCTGCGTGAGGCGCGCCGCATCCAACTGGCAATGTTCTATTACAATTTATTAATTCTGAACGTGTGGTGTGTCCATATTACACCAACATGCAACACTGCACTCCCTTGGGTCCACAGCAAAAATCGTTTGGATGTACTGTTCTCGACATAATAAAAATGCAAACAGAAAGGCATACAGAGATTCCTGCCTTTATTAGAGAGAAGAATATGTTCAGCCCCTCCCACCGAAGCTTCGAATATTCGATGTTGATTACTACCGAAGCTTCGAAGCTCAAAAAATGGTATTCGGACCAGCCCTACAATTTTCAGAAAAAGTAACAATTAGATTTTTTTTTCTTTTCCTAAATTGTGCAGTGCTGATATTATATTTCAGATATATTTCAGATATTAACTGAAGAACATATTTATTTTTGTATTTACATTTTGTATTATGATAATTGTAAATGAAAGCGCACACAGATATAATAGTTATCAGTAAATGGCAGCGGGCGTCTCGCACAGATCTCACATAAGCATCATGACCTCTGTGTCTTCATGAGAACCACCAAAACCTGCTGCCATAGCAACGTGCCACACTCTGCCCCATGGATAATAATATCACTGTTTTTGTTTTAATGTCAGCAGCATAGTGGCTGATAATTGTTAGGAAGATAATTGTTTTTAATGAACAAAATAGTATTTTATTTTTTATTAGATTTATTTATTATTATAATATTGTTTATTACGTATTTTATATATTATTTTGTTTATATATATATATATATATATATATATATAATGTATGTATATATGTGTGTATAGGGTTGCTCGATTTTGGCAAAATCATAATCACGATTATTTTAATCAATATTGTAATCACGATTATTTAACATGATTATGACGGGGTCCAAAACTTTATATTAGTGATTAATTTAAAGATAGCAATACAGCAGAAAAGAAGATACAAAAAAAAAACAATATAAAAAAAATACTGAATACTTCTATGCAAGTCTAAAGTAGTCTAACAATATGCGGTATGCTAACGTATGCGGTAGTTACTTTTTTCTAGTACTTTAGCCTACTTTGTGTAATAACGAAAACATTTATTTCAGTGAAAAAATAAGTCCAAATCTCTGTATTTTAACATTTTGAACAATAGGGTTCTGCAATCTTTTGCTTTTTTTTTTTTTTTTTTAGAAATTCTTGTGTGTTTTAATTTTTCTGATAATCAAATGAAAGCATAAACATTTATTTATTTTTAATTAAATGAAAAATAAACCCTTTTAATTTTTGGCAAACAAACAGAGGTTTACTGTTAAAATCAATACATGGAAGAAAAATTATATTCAGTTTAAAACGTTTAAATAATATTGTAGTATTTTTTTCTACAATTAAGTGGTTATTCTTGTTGTAATATTTATTTTTCATCGTATATTTATTGTTTTATGTAAATTATTTAAATAGGAATATATAAACACCTACATTATACTGTACAAAAGTAATACAATACTGATATAGTTCTGTTACATGTTAAACTGTACTTTTATTTGGACAAGTTGCCGTGAAGTTTCTGTGTACAGTATGGTATGATGCTAGTTTTCTCAAATGAAACGGTAAAAGTGACAGCTTTGGAGATTGAGTTTATCTGTTCATGTGAGATGCAAATGCCAAAAATTACGTGTGCTTCAGTATGCGTATAGAAAAAAAAACACGTCTTCGCCATTCATACATACAGAGGCAAACGAAACATGCAGGATTCATATTAAAATGGTCTTTTTGCATCTCAGTTTTCACAGACACTAGTCCATATCGTGATTTGAATAAAGTGACAGAACAACTTTTGGTTTATTAATCCAAAAATCGACGAATTCCGTGGCATTCCGCGCTATAGTAAATTCCTATCTATTGTCACTTTGTTCAACTGTGACGGGCAAACGTGCTGACTGTCCGTCGGTCTGTGCAGACGGCTGATGACTGAAGGGTTTATTAGAAATAAATGAATATTTTATTCACCAATGATGCACTAAATTGAAGTGCCAGTAAAGACATTTGTAATGTTACTTAAGATTTCTGTTTCACACAAGATTTGTTTCAAATAAATGCTGTTCTTTTGAACTTTCTGTTCATCAACGAATCCTAAAAAATAAAATGTATTATGATTTCCACAAAAATATCAGGCAGCACAGCTGTTTTCAACATTGATGATAATCAGAAATGTTGCTTGAGCAGCAAATCAGCCTATTAGAATGATTTCTGAAGGATCATGTCTTTTGATTGGAGTAATGATGCTGAAAATTCAGCTTTGATCAAAGAAAAAAATGACATTTTACTATATATAAAAAATGTGTCAATTGGCCTTCGGCCCTGTGTGTAATTTTGTTTGGCTTTGACTTCGGCCAAGAATTTTCATTTTGGTGCATCCCTAGTATTAACTTGCATTGTACTCTATATGATGTAGGCAACCAAATGTTAAAATGACTTTTTCTGAGTTTGTATCTTGCAATTCTGACTTTTTTCTCAGAATTGTGAGATACAAATTTGCAATTGCAAGTCCAGTTCTGTGGAGAAAAGACTGATGTGTTTACAGAATTGTGAGTTTATCTCCCAATTCTGACTTTTTAACTCACAATTACGAGGTTATTTCAAACAATTCCGACTTTATAACTTGCAATTGTGACTTTATTTCTCAGAATTGCGAGTTTTAATCACGCAATTCTGACTTCTCAGAATTGCAAGTTTGTTACGCAATTGCGACTTTTTTCTAAGAATTGTGAGTTTTTATCACTCAGTTTTGACTTTATAACTTGCAATTGTGACTTTATTTCTCAGAATTGCGAGTTTATATCATGCAATTCTGACCTTTTTCTCGCAATTGTGAATTTGTATCTTACAATTCTGACTTTTTTTCTCAGAATTGTGAGATATAAACTCACAATTGCGAGTCCAGTTCAGAAGAAAAAAAAGGACTATGTTTACAGAATTAAGTTTATATCTTACAATTCTGACTTTATAACTCGCAATTACGAGTTTATTTCACTCAATTTTGACTATAACTTGCAATTCTGACTTTATTTCTCAGAATTCGAAGTTATATCTCATAATTCTGATTTTATAAGTCACAATTGTGAGTTTTTATCTTACAATTCAGAAAAAAAGTCTGAAGAATGTGTGAGAAGTCGCTATAACATTTTAACATTTTAACATTTTTTTCTTCAGTGTCGGAAACGGGCCTTTATACTTTATTCATGTGTTATGCATGGAATCAAGTGTCTACACCACAAGCAAACATATAGTTTCAAATGAACATATTTTAATATTAATGAATGCTAAACAAAAATCAACAAACAGTGCAAAGCAGCATATAGAACTTTGTGCTACATTTCAATGACTTGTAGGCTATATTATTTTTTCTAAATGGATTTGTATTTGTTCTGCAAAGCATTAATTTTTCTATTTTGACAGCTTCAGCTAAGTTTCATGTTGTCTCATCAGAAATTCACATGGGCAGAAACTTCACAAAGTAAAAAGTAGGTGCCCACTGAAGGTGTTGCGTCTCCAGCTATCTGTGTAGATACGACGGCTCTCTATGAGCTCAATATGTATTTTGTCCCCTTGTTCAAGAATAAGACTAACAGAGTTGCTCGAAGTGTCTTCAGTGCCTTCCCCAGGAGCGTTATCTGATGCTGTGAGCACAAGTTTGCCATTTTTTATCAGTCTAACACCGGTTGACACCTCATCAACATTGAAGACCACAAAGTTGAAGAAATAAACTCCTTTTACTGGTGCAGTGAAGATTCCTGTTGATTATGGTAGAAACATGATAATGATGATGATAAATCTGTTAAAGCATCAACTTTTATGATACACCTTTTCAATATGATATTACCTGTATTAGTGTCATAGGCATTTCCAATGTTAGTAAATACATGTTTATACACAAGAGTGGTTGCTTCTGCATGAGGCCCAAAATATTTGCTGCCCAGTGAAGCTGACAGTGAGGCTGAAAAGGCTACTTTCACCCCCTCTGCAAAAGAGAGATGAGATGCAAATGAAATTATACGTGTATTAGGGGTGTGATGATATCCTCCCAAAACATTTGCAGTGTTGCACGATTAAAAGAACGCAATCTCTGTTTCAAACACCTACACGATCTAAGGGTTTTTTATGCATCTTTGCAAATGGCCTTTCTTAATAATGTGCTAGTTTGCATGTTTCACAGCTAAACGCGGCTAAATGCAGCTAAAGTAAATATTACGGCTCATCATCCCACAGCAGAGAGGGGCGGGGCGAGCAGGGCTCATTAGCATTTAAAGGAACATGCAATAGCTCGCTCTAAAAAGGGTTGGTTTTCACAGGGTAAAAAGAGTGTTTTTTTTACACTACCATTGAGAAATTTTAACCAAAGTATGTTATAGACTTCTCATTAAGACACTAAAGAATCATATGAACTTGTGGAAAATAAGCATCCGATGACCCCCTTTAACACTTGCATGTATTGTAATGCTTACCCTCTTCTAAGTTGGCGACAACTGCACGTTTAAAAAGTAATTATCATTGAATCATTCATTTAGGAGATTCCAATACTGACTCTATTTTTTTAAAGACATAAGCAATGAACATTTTGTCAGATCCACTAGTAAATTGTTATTTTGTTTAGATTTCTAATCTTTTTTTTCTTCAGAATCATGAGTGAATTGTGATCTCCAATTTATTAAAAAAATTGTGATTTTGAATTTATTCACAATCGTGCAGCATTAGTTTACATGTTTATTACTGTTTATAATTCATTACAATGGAAGTTTAATTTCATAAAGTACAAGTTCATATCAAAAGACATGCATACAATGCATTTTCTTTTTCAGTTGAATAAAATACAATTTTTCCCTATATACTTCATCATTGATTTCTTAAAAAAAAGTTTAAAAATCGTGTCTCGTCCTGGGATAAGTGTCTCGTCACACCCCTTATATATATATATAAATAAACAATACCTTCATACTTGCTTCTTAGTGTCTTGACTTCATTAAATAGAGCATTTAACTTTTCCTCCATGGTTTTAATCTTTTGGATTTCACCAAGGATGTCTATTGTCGGATTCATTAAATCCTGTGCCAGTGTGGCCCAAACGCACAGCAGTAAAGCGATGCTAATTTCCAGCTTCATCGTTACTTTTCTCAGCGAGTATTACAGAATGAGAGTCTTTCCTGTAGACTCAAAAACACCATTTATTAGTCTGAGAGACTTTGGACTACAAATATTTAAACTTCTCTTCTGATAAACAAGGAGTTTTTTTTTTTTTTTTTTTAATTTTAAAAGGGGCCTGTTTGAAAAGTGGCCTTGGTATCATTCAAAGAGTGAAGTAGGCATGACATATTTGTGAATTTGCTATGCTTGCTGCAACAAATGAGTACAATAAAACCATACTGGAATACATTCAGACAAATTATCACACATTATCTACATTAAAAGTGAAAGATTAATCTTTCAGATTTCAAAGATTCAGAGCGGATTTTTAGTTTGGATAAAATGTACAAAATTTCTTAAGTCTACCAAACTCTTTTAATGGCTATTTAATTTAGTTTAATTTAATTTTAATTTTATTTTATTTAATTCTGAAACTAAAATTGCTGACTACTAGTCCTCCTGGAGCTATTATTATTATTATTATTATTATTTTTAAAATGTGTTTTTTTTTTTTATTAATATGCATATTAATATAGATTTCAAACTTTTTGGCCAAATTGAAAAGCCTTTCAATAAAACACAGCTAACCTGGATGTTTTTTTTTTTGTGTGTATTTTAAATCACAATTTTCAGGAGAAAAAAAAAATCACAATTTAATTTAATGTTTTCCCCTTTAAATTGTGCAGCCCTGATAGATATTTAAAGGGATGGACTGGATTCCTTCTGTGTTTTCCGCATCGCGGAAATCAGCCCGACATATGAGACATGTCGCCGTTGGCTGGTTGTATTTTGTAAATTGTATTTTATTTTTATTAGATTTATTTAATGTACTTTTTGGTTATTATAATTTAATTATTATTTTTTTAAATGTATTATTATATATCTCGTTATATTATTTTTATTAAGTATTTTATATATGATTTTGTAATATATTAAAAAATGTAGTATACACATGTCGTATACACATGTACACACACACACACACACACACACACACACACACACACACACACACACACACATATATATATATATATATATATACACACACACACACATATATACATGTTTACAAGCAATATAAATCATGAATATGAGCAATATTAGGCATTTACTAGTAAAATATCACTTCAGAAAAAAAAAACATTAAAAGATGCTAACCTCTGCCTTGTTTACTTGGCAAAGATATAAAATCATCATGAATTTCAAATATTTATAGATTGTTTGTTGTTATTTTGCAACATTCTGAAAATATAACCGTTGAAGTTGAAAAAGATTAGTTCACTGCCAGAACAAAAATGTACAGATAATTTACTCACCCCCTTGTCATCCAAGATGTCCATGTCTTTCTTTCTTCAGTCGTAAAGAAATTGTTTTTTGAGGAAAACATTTCAGGATTTCTCTCCATATAGTGGACTTCTGTGGAGTCCTGGGTTTGAACTTCCAAAATGCAGTTTAAATGCAGCTTCAAAGGGCTCTAAACGATCCCAGCTGAGGAAGAAGGGTCTTATCCAGTGGAACAATCGGTTATTTTATAAACAAATTTAAACAAATGCACTATTTATACACTTTTTAATCTCAAATGCTCGTCTAGCTCTGCGTAAACTCTGGTTCAAGACATTTAGGGAGTGTCGTAAAACTCCCATCTCATTTTATTCTCCAACGTCAAAATCCTACAAACCAATGTTTACAAAGTCAATATGCAAAGAAAATCAAACAGCCTTTACAAAAAAGGTAAAACAGCGATGTAGGATAATTTTGAAGTTGAAGGAGAAAATAAGAATGGGAGTTTTTGGACATTCCCTAACTCTCTTGAACCAGACTACACAGAGTTTATGCAAAGCTAGACAAGACAAGCATTTGAGGTTAAAAAGAAAATGACCAATTGTTTCGATAGTTAAGACCCTTCTTCCTCGGCTGGGATCGTTTAGAGCCCTTTAAAGATGCTTTTAAATCGCATTTTGGAAGTTCAAACTCGGGGACATCATAGAAGTCCACTATATGGAGAGAAATCCTGAAATGATTTCCTCAAGAAACATAATTTCTTTACGACTGATCCTTTGCTGTAGTTCCTCTTCTGAAGAGCTGCACATGTGACTGTCTTCCTCTGTCTCGTCACTCATTCGTCCTCCTGTTCTCCTGTCTGTGCAGACAGCTGATGACTGAAGGGTTTATTAGAAATAAATTATTTTATTCATCAGTGATGCACTAAATTGATCAAAAGTGCCAGTAAAGACATTTATAATGTTACAAAAGATTTGTTTAAAAATAAATGCTATTCTTTTGAACTTTCTGTTCATCTACGAATCCTAAACAATAAAATGTATTATGATTTCCGTAAAATTATCAGGCAGCACAGCTGTTTTCAACATTGATGATAATCAAAAATGTTTCTTGAGCAGCAAATCAGCGTATTAGAATGATTTCTGAAGGATAATATCTTTTGATTGGAGTAATGATGCTGAAAATTCAGCTTTGATTGCAGAAATAAATTACATTTTACTATATATTTCTATAGAAAACAGCTTTTTAAAATTCTAATAATATTTCATAATTTTACAGTTTTTGCTGTATTTTTGACCAAATAAACTCAGCCTTGGTGAGCAGAAGAGATTGCTCAAAAACACTAAAAAATCTTACCAAACACAAACTTTTTTGTTTTACTCTAAAGTGATATTTATAAGCGTGGTGTCCAAAAATCTCAAACTGTTGTTTATTTCAGCATTTAGGATATTGCATATTAACTAGGGATGCATCGAATGTACAGCAACCGAAATTATTCTGTCGAAAATAGCAAATAAAAGCCCTTGAACTGTATTTATTCTGACAGCGCTGCAGGAGCTCCTTAGCCAGGGTTCAAAGTCCAAAGCACAAGGGAAATCTGTGATGAGAATCATTCATAAATCTGCTGCTGTCAGCAAAAAGTAGTACTGAGGTCTTCTTGCAGGTTTCTGCCAAAATAAAAGTCAACATTCATAAATGTTAGTATTGTAATTTTACTGTTGTTCTGTAAAATAAAATAAAGACAAAAATGATGATAACAATCATTACAACAGCTCTATTAATACATTTATTCTAACATTCTCCTTTGCTCAGCAATGCTGCATTTTTTTTTTTTTTTTTTGTAATTTTAAAAACACATTCCTGATTCAAGAAGGGGGTCCTAAAAATGACCGAAGAATATTATTTTACTAACTTATTAATTTTAGGTTAAATTGTGCTTTGTTGGTAGGCTATAATGTCTACTCGAATGTTAAAAATATTCAGTGTTAAAAAAATCTTTAAATTGTTGTTCTGTAATTGATTTTTGATTTTTTTTTTTTAAACTGTTAAAAAGCAAATATTGATTGATTGCACATCTGGCTCGTTTGCTGTTGTGTCTGTCAGTTTAGAGACTGTTAGACACATACACACACACACAATACAGGGGAACTCTGTCCATCTGTCTCTGTCTCATCCCTACTGATTGTAATAATACTTGAGCAACAATGTACAAAACGATCAGAGAGTATAGTCTTTGAGTAATAGTGCTGCACTACTGCAGTAATTTTTGAGTGCAGTTTTTGAGAGTATTTAAAATTAAAAAAATGTAAATAGTACATTTTTATACTTAAAGTACAATTATGATTATACACAGGGGTAAATGGCAGTTTAATATATTTTATGACATTATTCCTCTGTTTCCATGATTAACATGTTAAATGCATTTGTGACCCTGGACCACAAAACCAGTCATTAGGGTTATTTTTTTCAAAATTGAGATTTGACCAAGATACAACTAATTGAAAATCTGGAATCTGAGGGTGCAAAAAAAAAATCTAAATTTAGAGAAAATTGCCTTTAAAGTTGTTTAAATGAAGGTCTTAATAATGCATATTACTAGAGGTCGACCGATGTATCGGTTTTGCCGATTAATCGGCACCGATAGTTGATTGGCTGAACTATCGGTTATCGGCAAAAATCCATGCCGATAGTTTTTCCGGATTGCGTTCTTTGCTGAAGCGGCTCACGCTCCGCTCAGCTGTCATAGAGTATGAGAGGTTAAGTCAGACACCAATGTTAAATGTCAGGATTGTTACCAAATATTTGCATTGATTTATATCCAGCTGGTCATATTCTTAGCCAGCAAAATTGCAGATTTAAAGACTTGATGTGAGAAAGCAAACCGTGTTCATTCAGCCAACAGAATCCTGCTGCGCCACAGCGCGCCATTCATAGTTTTACATTACATATCTGTCCCAAATTGTTGTTAATGTTTATAAAGGCTTGACCCTGGGCTGGAAGATTGAGCATTGTGCATTTAAGTGATAAATTCGTATTTCTGTAGCTCTAATAAAGTCTGTATGCTTCATATAGAGCTAATAATTTATGTTTTAGCCTTTTCTTCAGTCCGCAGAAGCATGTAGGTTTGCATCTTGTTACGCACTTTATTTCACAATGCAATTTTCCTTGTTCTTACTTGATTTTAATAACTGATCAACAAAAACGTATTAAAAATTTAGATAAAAATTATATAAAACGAAATTCGTTTTAGAAGGGATTTTCCACAAATAAAAAGGTGGAAGTGGTCAAATTGTGTCTGACCCTCTCCAATTCTCCCGGCGTATTGCCGTCCAATTCATACCACGTCCTTTATGACATTTACAAATTACACAAACTTCTTTCGTAATTAACAGATTAAACTGAAACAAAACACAAACAAATAATATTTAAACATAAATGTAAAACAGATAACACATTTTCTTAAATGGCTACAACAATATAGAACGCACTTTCTCTTTCTGTTTGATCTGTTGTTTAAACTAATCTTTGCCGCTTTTTTGATCATTCTTGAGGTAAACATTTGCCCCTTTGGTGATTAAATAAACTGTTTTAGATTTCTGCTTGAACTACACGACACATCCTGTGTGTGTGTGTGAGATACCTGCGAGTTGTCCGCGCAACGCAGCGCTGCACTTTTGCCCGGTTTGCACCCAATGCATCGCAATCCTCTCCTCAAGGAGCTTGTGTTTTTACCGGCATGTGGCACGCGTGAGCGCCTGAAACGCGACTGGCTTCATTGCACAGAATTTGCACTGTGAGATACGTGCGCATTGCTTGACAGTGCGTGCTTCCACCCGCAGTGTTTTACTTTACACATGCCTTCATTTCTGCCGTTTGTAATGCAGTACTATTAGATGCACAAAACTCGCGCACTGACAGACTTTCACTTGCTCTTTGTGTTTGTTCGTCCTAAAAAGCTCGATTGCAGATGCGGTTAAATTGCATTTTCGAATATTTTTATACGAAACTGATGTACACACAGTCAGTTATATTTTCAGAGCAGAGCAGGACATCTGATATATTGAAATAGATCTGTGCATTCATTTGAATGCAGCCTGTTACAGCAGCCACTGTCAATAATCTCATCAGTAATAATCAAACGCAAAAGAAAAAATAACTATTGTGAACTTTCGGATACTTAAACAACACTTATTTTAAATAAGTAATTGTTTTAAAAGTAGCCTGCTTATATAAGAAAAAAATAAAAGTAAATTTTGCTCAAAATAAATTATATAAAATGTATATGAAAATGTAGCCATGAAAAGTAATATTGAAAACTGAGAATATGATGCATGGTTATATTTAGTTGTTATTGAAAATCGTAATTAAATTGAATCTTAATTTTAATAAGGCAGTACTAACACACAGAGATTCCAAATATAAACAAAAAGCATAGAAACTGCAATTTTACATATTGTTAAAATGTAAAGATTCCCACCCCTACTGTTAATATGAAATAACACTTTACAGTGAGCCCATTTGTAACATCAACTAAGATTGATGAAAGCTGTAGAATAGAAGTGTTGTTCCTTGTTAGGGTGTTACTTTGTTAACATTAATGAACTATGAAATAACTTCAATGATCAATATATAATTAAAATTAATATTTTTATTAATTTACAAAGTATGGTTTAGTACTTTTTTAAAAATAGCAGAGCACTATTTTAGTTGCCGTTCAGTATCTATTTTCAAAAACTATCGGTTAATTAATCGGTATCGGCCAGTGTGGTCCAACCTAGCTATCGGTATCGGTAAAAACCAATATCGGTCGACCTCTACATATTACTAATCAAAAATTAAGTTTTGATTTATTTGTAGTAGGAAATTTACAAAATATATTCATGGAATATGACCTTAATATCCTAATGATTTTTGGCATAAAACAAAGATCAATAATTTTGACCCATACAGTGTATTTTTGGCTGTTGCTACAAATATAATTGTGCTACTTAAGACACATTTCGGTCCACTTCAAACAAACCTAGTAACGAATATAAAAAAACCCCAAGGTTACTAAGTTTCACCTGGTATTTCCGATGCCATTTCCAGAGGACCACCTGCTGTCGTGCACTCTGACCTTTGACCTTTTGAGTCGAACTCGAGGGTCGCTATGTGGGTTTGGACACGTTTCAGAGACGTGATGGACGTGTTGTGTCTGTTTTCTCAGTCTCTATCTGTGCCAGGGACGTATATGACGTGCTGGAAAATCAGACGTACTAAATCCAAAAAAGTTACTTGAAAAAAAATAATAATAATGTACTAAACCCACCTAATGAATTAAAATTAAGTAAATGAATTAGACTATATAGACATTGATTTTTAAGAAAGATTTTTATTAAATTATTTCTAACTAATAAAAGTGACAAAAACATACAAATAAAATGTTATTTAAAATATTAAAAAACTATAATAGTGTATATATATATATATATATATATATATATATATGTATATATGTGTGTGTACAATATAAAAATGCTAAAATAAATTGTAAAATATTAATATTTAGTAAAATTGTTATAAAATATAGTAAAATATTCAATATCCATGTCTTTATTCTGTGATTGACGTTACATATATTTTAAATAAATTTATTCAGTTTTAGTTAAATGTAATAAATTTTGTTTTATATCGGTCACTAATTTTCATCAAAACTATTATTTAAAAAAGTCTATGTAGTTTAATTAAAACAATATAGACATTAATAAATATTGGTTTATTTTATTTAAAATACAAATTATATATATATTTTTTATATTTTTAACTAATTAAAACGACAAAAACACAACACAGTTACTAAAACTTTATCTAAAAATGCAGTGAAAACAAAATGTTATTATTATTATTATTATTATTTTCTTCTTTTTTATTTAAAATATTAATGAAAACTATAATAGTATTTAAATGTATTTTAGTATATGTGTGCACCACTGTTCAGGGTTACTTTTGCCTAATAATACTGTCCTAAATTAATATTCCTAGTCAAACAGTGCATGTTAATCTGACGTTTTTCACAACCTTATATGAATGCATGTCTTTTTTCTCTCAATACCTCTGTCCAGCTCCTAAACGCTTCTCCTGTTGAATCCTCTAAACCGGCTGCTGTCAAACTCATTTTATTTGGCTGCAAATTTATACATTCACCCGATCCACTGTGTGAAGAAATGGAAAGAGATGACGAAAGCTGTGTGTTTGGCAGTGGTCTGATTTCCAGTCATGTTCAGGGTTTAATCTTAATGTTTAACTTTATTCTTTGCTTTTTTCATAAAACTGTGCAGAGTTCAGAGTAAAGGTCTTTAGATCTTCTTCTCTCTGCAGTAAGACATCTGAACCTCTCCTAGTTTCTTCTGAAAATGTACTAACCTTGTTGTTGCATGCTATAAAGTTTGCATTGGAGAGCTTTTCTCCATGTCTCTGAGATAATGTGAGGTCTGTTGGTGGCGGATGTTGGTTTGTGTGTCTGGCGTCTGATGCCAGGTGAAGGTCTTTCACCTCATCCTGTGATGTGAACGGCGGCTCAAGGTCCCTTCAGATCAATGTTTAATCCACTACGTGATGCCTGTGAACACATAGCCCTGCCATCAGCCATTTCTACTTCAAATTCTGTCCTGCAGTGAATATATGTTCTTTAGTCCAAATGCATGGCCCAGTGTAAAGTTTCTAATGTTTCCTGCAGTGTTTTGTACTATATTTATGATGGGATGTGTTTTTGTTTTATAAAAATGTCCCAGATTCATAATGAGAAGCATTTGAAAAGCTGTTGGCAACATAGGAGATGCTTTTAGGGCTCGCTGTGGTTTTCTGCCAGAATAGAAATGAAAATTGAGATGAAATATTAGTATTGTAATTAGGCAGTTGTATTTTAATACAGTTAAATTAAATATTTTTTATTAAAATAATAATTTATTAAAATAATTTTTCTGTTATTTTTAATGTTATTTTTTTTTTGCCATATCAATTTCCTAATTGTAAATGTTTTAATAATAATAATGCTAATAATAAAAATAATAATGATTATTATTATTATTATTATTATTATTATTATGTTATAGTCCTATTTAGATATTTTTTCAGTCATAGGTGATTTTCTGCCAAAACAGAAATTAAAATTGAGATTAAATATTAGTATTGTAATTAAGCAGATGTATTTTTATTAAATTAAATCAATTAAATTAAGAATTTTTAATAAATTATTTATTCAGTGTTATTTTTTTGCAATGTTAATTTCCTAATTGTAAAATTTCTTAATAATAAGATCATATTTTTAATAACAGTAATTGTAATTCAGAAGTTATAAGATTAAAAAAAAATTTTTTTTTTATAAATAATGGATTTTTCAGTATTTTACAACAGCAATTTCTTATTTGTAAAATTGTAATAACCATTATTATTCAAATAATAATAAAACAATAGTAGTAGTCAGACTAATTATAATCAATAATAATAGCATTAATAATAAGCTAGGTTTCTGCCAAAATAAAAGTTTTATGGTTTAGCATTTGAAAATAAAAACACAAATATTATTGTGTAATATTGTGAAAGAGAAAAAAACTTTTGTAATTAATAATAATAACAATTATTATAATAATAATATTATGATATAGTCCTATTAATATATTTTTCAGTCATAGGTGGTTTTCTGTCAGAATAAAAGCTTGATGGTTTAACATTAGAAAATAAAAACAAATATAATTGTGTAGTATTGGAAAAAAATATGTATTATTATCATTATTATTATTATTATTATTATTATTATGTTATAGTCCAATTTATATATTTTTCAGACATAGGTGTCCAAATAAATGCTTGATGGTTTAACATTTGAAAATAGACATAATATTTTGTAATATTGTAAAAAAAAAACATATATATATATATATATATATATATATCTCAGTATTGTAATTCAGCAGTTATAAGATTTTTTTTACAAATATTATATTTTTATTAAATAATTGATTTTTCAGTGTTTTTACCACAGCTTTTTTTATGTAAAATTATTTTATTTTAATAAACATTATTTTATTATTATTATTATTATTATTATTATTAATTATTAGTATTATTATAGTACAAGTAGTAGTAATAGTATAGTAGTGATAATACTAATAATACTAATAAAAAAAAAAAAATATTATTTTGAATTGGCATTTTACAGTCCTATTGGTGAAAAATCACAGTATAACTTTTATTTTTATTTTATTTTTTTTATTGCCAAATTAAGCATCCCTACAAATAGGCAAAGCAAACCTGGAGCTCTTTTTTCCCTTTTAAATGAGAAATGCAAACACTGATATACATTGAATGCCATACATTGTCTGTCGTCTCTTGCTAATAGTTTGTTAGTTTGTCAGTCATGAGTGTGTGAGGCTGATTGTAGTTTGTGACTGGAGCAGAACCCATACGTCACTGCTGGAAATGTCATTCAGACAGCAGATGGGAGACACCAACAATAAATAAATAAATATAAAACAGCTGTGGTAATACTTGTCTTTTAAAAAGGTTACATTCTTTAGAATTTGGCTAAAGCAAATTTGTTTACAGTTGCCAAGCAACAGAACATTCCAAAGACTTGATACTTTCGAATTCCGCTGACAAATTGTAACAAATTGTAACAGTTTGTTTTCTGAAGTTGATATTTAATAACGTGTGTATTTTGTGTGTGTTTTTCAGGGTGAGGAGGGGCCGCCCAGCCTGGAGTACATTCAGGCCCGGGACCTGTTTCCCCAGAAAGAGCTGGTCAAAGAAGACGACGCTCTACAGGTCAGTTTCATGCATTATGTCCGTTTTCTCCCATGTTGAGTTTTGAAGAAAGTGGGTTAACACAGCTCTCACACACGTGTCTGTCCTTTGAGCTGAAATGTGTGCTGGACCGTGGTGAAAAGAAAATCAACTGAGAGGTCTGGGGAGACGGTGGGTAACAGATGTGGAGACGGAAAGAGTGAAATTCATCAAAAGGACAAAGCAATGACACTGATACAGCAGGGACGTCCCGAGACCAGAGACGGGAACAAGAGCGCAAGAACTTGACATTGACTCTCATTCAATGACTTTGCACAAACACAGTCTAAATGTAGCACTTAATGCCCACATACTTCATATACTTTCTTAATATATATGTTACTGGTCTTACTGTGATTGATTTATCAATGCATGTTAGATTTAAAAAACATCCAAGTATTTATTTATTTATTTTTGTTTATTTTATATACTTTTAAAAACAACATTTTGTTAGTTTAATATTTAATGTTCTTTTTTTATATTATATAATGTTTTTATATCTTGCTATACAGAGGTTGTGAACCAGTGACTCTATATAATTTAATTTAAATAATTAAAATAAAACATTTTCATTGAATTTTTATTCTTTATTTGTTCTTTTTTATTTTTATATAATTTTAATTTGTTATATTTAAATTAAATATTATTATAAAAATATATTAGATTTTTTTTTTTTTTTTAAATCTTGCTATATAGAAGTTGTTAAACCAGTGACTCGTTACAAAAATTAGTGTTAAAAAAAAAACTAAACCAAAACAAAAATATTAAAGTAAAATGATATGAAATTAACTTTAACTAAATGATAAAAAATAAATATTTTCATTTAATTTTTATTATTTGTTCTTTTTATATATTTAATTTAAATTTATTACGTTCAATTTTATTATTTTAATGTTATATTTATTTATTTTTATCTTGCTATATAGATGTTTTTGAACCAGTAACAAATATTAGTGTAGCAAATAAATAAAAAATAAAACAAAACTAAAATATTAAAATTAAATTAAAGAAACTAAGTAGGTAAAAAAATTGTATTAAATTTTTATTAAATTTATTTTTATATTTATTTTATTTTGATATTTTAATGTTTTTTTTCGCTTTTTTATATATATCTTTCTATATAGAGGTTGTTGAACCAGTTAAATGTTAATGTAAAAAAAAATTAAAAGAAAATAAAATTGAATAAAAACTAAACCAAAACAAAAATATTAAAATTAAATTATATGAAATTAAATATATTTTTATTTAACTTTTATTGTTTGTTCTTTTTTATTATTATTATTTCTTAATAATTTTAATTTATTACATGTTTTTTTTTTATTATTAATTTATTGTTGTAAACAGTAACTACAAATATTTGTGTAAAAGGCTCAAAATATGAAACTCTTTTTATTTATTTTTTATTTTTTTAACACAATTATCTTGGGACAAAAATAAAGTAGCTCCCAGTTTGTTTGACATACTTTCTTTTCGTTTCCTGCTGGAGGGAATGGATTGTGCTGTCCTGGTTAATATCCCTAGATACGCAAATCATTCATGATTCACAGTATGTGCAGTACAGCCATTTCCAGCTCTTAATTTCTCCCCAGTGATTTATACATGAACCACAGACAACAATAATAACCGCTACCTGATTCAGTATTTGCATTAAAAGCCATTAATTTTGCACTTTTGTAGAGATGAGTTCTTCATCAGATTTGGAGAAAGGCAGCATTACATGACTTGCTCACCAATGGATCCTCTGCAGTGAATGGGTGCCGTCAGAATGAGTGTCCAAACAGCTGATAAACACATTACAATAATCCACAAGTAATCCACACCACTCCAGTCCATCATTTAACATCTTGAGAAGACAAAAGCTGTGTGTAAAGAACAAAGCCTTAAGGCTTCCTGCTAAAATACAAGTCCATAATCCATAATAACGCTTCCTTCAGTAAAAAAGTGGTCTGGTCTGAATCAGGAGAGAAATCTGCACAGATCAAGCACCGTTTACAAACCAAAACAGTCCAAAACAAATGATGAAAAAACATTTAGTTTTTCATGACCTTTTATGCAGTCTTTGTTTTCGCTACTGTACCTTTAAGACTTCTGTGTATAGATATCCTCTGAAAGAGAGTCGTTTTAGAGAGCAAGTTTTTGCATTTTGATGAAAGATGAAAGATTCATCTGTTTTTGACTCTTTTACGTCGTCTCTGATTTTGTTACTGTACCCTTAAGACTATAATGACTATACATGACATCTGTTGTGATTGGTTAACCTCTGCATACTTAATTTATTCATCAGGTCATCAAGTATTTATTATATTTTGAAGTATTTTTTTTTTGTTTTCATCTTTAAGTTTTTGTTTTATGTTTTAGGAGTTTTGTTATGTGCTGTAATTTGTATTACTTTTCAGTTTATGTTTAGTTTTCATTTAAGTTTTAATTTAAATTGTATTTTGTTATGGTTTTGTGTTTTTATTATTATTATTACTGTTTGGCTTTATTTTTATTTCAGTTTTGGTATATTTTTTATAGTTTTAGTATATTTTTAAATTTTCATTGTAATTTTTTTAGATTTTAGTAGTTTTATTATATAGTTTTGTCATTTTAATTATTTTTATTATTACCTTTAAGTTTATTTTTAGTTGGCAGTTGGCAGTGATAATAATAAGTGTACAGTATTTATTCATTTTCAGTTTTCATCTTAATTTTTTGTTTATGTTTTAGGGGTTTTGTTGTGTGTTGTAATTTTTAGAATTTTCTTAATATTACCTTTTATTGTTATTGTTTTGTGTTTTTTTTATTTGTGTTATTATTACTGTTTGGCTTTATTTTTATTTCAGTTTTGGTATATTTCTTTCAGTTTATTTTAGTATTTTTGATATGTTTTTGACATTTAATTTTTTTTTGTTTTGTTTTAGGAGTTTTATTATGTGTTGTAATTTTTATTATTTTTTATTACCTTTCAGTTTATTTTTTAGTTAGTTTTTTTCCATTTTTAATTTAAATTTGATTCATTTTTTTTTTTTTTTATTATTATTACTGTTCAGCTTTATTTTAATTTCACTTTATGTTTTAGTATTTTTTTTAATAATTTTGTCATTTTATATTTTTTGGAATATAATTTTGTTTTGATGTGAGAGATAACAGGAGATGGACTTTTCCCTAGAGGAAGCATTATTATGGATTATGGACTTGAATATTTTAATTAAAAACATTTTAATAATGCATTAGGTTCTTACAAACACAGCTGTTCTATTCTCAAGATGTTATTTGATGGACTGGAGTGGTATAAATCACTTGTGGATTACTGTGATGTTTTTATCAGCTTTTTGGACTCTCATTCTGACGGCACCCATTTGCTGCAACTGAGAAAGTGAGCGTTTTCAGGTGAACTGTCACTTTAAGGAGGTTTCATAACTTGCCCTTAAAGATAAACACATGCATCCAGCTGCAAAGATGTGAACATCATTGTTAAATAGCAAAATTAATGCCTGTTTAGTGAGTAATGGCATGAATCTGTGCCCATAAATGATGTATATTGCATCTTTGCAGATAGAGGAACAATGACTCAGCTATCTTTGCTGAGCAACATTAAATCTACGTGTTTGTAATGCAAGCGTCATCTCTCAGTGGGATTCGAGTCTGATTTTGAGTCATACAGTCTTCTGTCTTTGTTTACTGGACTTTCTGCGCTGTGTGTTTGGAGCTGTGTGTTTTGTGTTTCGTTCTCGTGCTGCGCTGAGTTCTCTGTCAGACTCTCTCTGTGAAGTTCAGCAGTAGGACGCATTCTCCCAGCGCTCACCTGATACCTTTGAAGCCGCTGCTTTCATGCCACGTCTAGTGTCACTCGGTTGGCATGCAGCTCCATGAAATATGGATGCAGTTTTCCATAGATCAGCATTACAGCTGCAGAATGCACCAGCACTTAAAGATTCCACGATATTGTATTTCTCAGCACATTCTGCTTAGAATCTAAGTCAAAGATTCTTACAAAAAATATTAATTGTTTAGTTTTTCCATGACCATTTATTATTTATTATTCCATGAGTATTTAAATATTTAGTTATATTAAAAATTAATCTAAAACATATAAATATATAAAACAGTGTTATTTTAGCATAATTTAGATGCTAGCTGAAATAAAATAAGTTTATGTCCGTTAAGTTTTTTTTAATTTCAAATAACAAATTGTTTTATAGTCAGGAAGTAAGTAATTTTATTTTATTTATTTTTAATTTAATTTATTTATAATTTATTATTTATGTGCTTAGAATAAATAAATGTGCATTTTATAATCTATTATAATTTTTTGTCTATTTTTTAAAATGTATTACTAATTTATTAATTTATTTATAAGTATTTAATTGTTATATTAACAATTAATATAAAATGTATATAAACAGACTTGTTTAAGCATAATTTAGATACTAGCTGAAATAAAATAAGTTGTTTATTTCCATTAAAGTTTATTTTATTTCAAATAACAAATTGCTTTATGGTCAGCCAATATTAATAATAATTTTATTTTTAATTTAATTTAATTTATTTATAAATCAGAATATTGCGCTTCAAATAAATAATTGTTCATTTTATAATCTATTATAATTTTTTGTCTATTTAAAATGTATCATAAATAAATTAATATTTTATTTAAATATTTTAAAAATGTATTGTTATATTAACAATTAATATAATATATAAAACAGGCTTGCTTTAGCATAATTTATACTTTTAGATAATTTAGATTATTTTATTTTATTTATTTTTAATTTAATTTATAAATATTGAGCTTCAAATAAATAATTGTTCATTTTATAATCTATTATTTTTTTTGTCTATTTAAAATGTATTATAAATAAATTAATATTTATTTAAATATTTTATTGTTATATTAACAATTAATACATATATATATATATATATATATATATATATATATATATATATATATATATATATATATATATATATATATATATATATATATATATATATATATATATATATATATATATATATATATATATATATATATATATATATATATATATATATATATATATTATATATATATATTATATATAATATATATATATAAT
>NC_133365.1:54064807-54165638 GCF_049309525.1 Garra rufa
AGACAGAGAGAGAGAATAAATATAGAGCAGAAATCAGACTCTCACACATTATGCCTTATGCAAGACATGGCAAACCCGAATGGCGCTTCAGAAGAAGCTGGAAAGGCAAATGTTTCCTTGTTTACTCTATAGTAAGAACGTCTTCAAGAACAGCCTGAACCGCTCCAGTATTTGGAGTTTCTCTCATGCCGCCTGGTTTTCTGGTCCTGTTTACAGAGAGTCAGTATGTTGTGCATTGACCCACCAACCGCTCAAACCGCTGGCACAGATGGCATTATGGGTAGAACAGAGCTACAGAAGCAAAAGAGAAGCTGAGAAACCACATTGAGTCTGCACCAGACTAAAAAAAGATTGTTAAACACACAGTTCAATGCCATTTTTCTGTGTTTTTGTCTCTCCAGGTCCCGTTCCCCGTCCTGCAGGGCGAGTGGGTCGAGTTCCTGGGCCGTGCGGACGATGCCATCATCGCCATCTCCAACTACAGACTGCACATTAAATTCAAAGACTCCATCATCAACGTAAGAGCAAACAACAACATAAACAAGAGAGAGCGAGAGAGTTCAGATCACTCAATTGCAGTTCAGACTCTGCTGCACCTCCTTTGATAGTCGTCCAGCTGTTGCCGTCTTTGTTTTTCCTGCCGAGGGGCTCGTCTCTTCTTATCCCGGTGAAAAGAGCTGTTCTCTGGGCACGGTTTGATTTGACCTCAGAGCTCTGGGAGGTCTGAACACAGAGTGAGCTCATGTTGGCACACAAGCCTCTTTTTCTCTTTCTTTCCACCCACAGCCTTCCTGACGTCAACCCCTCGGTCTAGAACAAAAACTGAAGCTGTTGCGTCGACCTGTTTTGCCTTTAGTAAAGTTGAAGTTTAGATTACTTTGTGTAATTTAAATATAAAATATGTACTTAGGAAACATATTGTTCCTATTCTGCTGTTAGTTATATACACACACACACATATAATATGTATATGTAAAAAAATTTAAATAAAAAGTATATAATTTGTTGTTTTAAAGTTGAAATTACGAGAATAAAGTCGAAATTGCGAAAATAAAGTCAAAATGTTTTCGAGAGTAAAGCCAAAATATATATTAGTATAGTATCCTGTTTGAAATACGTTTCATATTTAAATATATAATTTTTAAAAGTATAAATATATATATATAAATAAAACAACAACATTTTAGTGCAGTCAAAGTGCTTTGAGACTAAAGTCGAAATCTTTTGAGAATAAAGTCAGAATATAGTTTCGAGTTATATTTCGACTTAATTCTTGTAATGTGTCAACTTTATTCTTGTAATATTTCAACTTAATTCTTGTAATATTTCAACTTAATTCTCGTAATATTTTGACTTAATTCTCGTAATATTTTGACTTAATTTTCATAATATTTTGACTTAATTTTTGTAATATTTCGACTTTAGTCTCATAATATTTCGATTTGTTCTTGTAATATTTCAACTTAATTCTCATAATATTTTGGCTTAATTCTCGTAATATTTTGACTTTATTCTCTAAACATTTAAACTTAAATCTCATAATATTTCGACTTTATTCTCTAAACATTTCGACTTAATTCTCGTAATATTTGGACTTTATTCTCTAAACATTTAAACTTAAATCTCATAATATTTCGACTTTATTCTCTAAACATTTCAACTTAAATCTCATATTTCCACTTTATTCTCTAAACATTTCGACTTAATTCTCGTAATATTTTGACTTAATTCTTGTAATATTTTGACTTAAATCTCATAATATTTTGACTTTATTCTCGTAATATTTTGACTTAATTCTCGTAATATTTTGACTTAATTCTTGTAATATTTTGACTTAAATCTCATAATATTTTGACTTTATTCTCGTAATATTTTGACTTAATTCTCGTAATATTTTGACTTAATTCTTGTAATATTTTGACTTAAATCTCATAATATTTTGACTTTATTCTCGTAATATTTTGAATTAATTCTCGTAATATTTTGACTTAATTCTTGTAATATTTTGACTTAAATCTCATAATATTTTGACTTTATTCTCGTAATATTTTGACTTAATTCTCATAATATTTCGACTTTATTCTCTAAACATTTTGACTTTATTCTCAGAACATTTTGACTTAATTCTTGTAATATTTTGACTTAATTCTCAGAACATTTAGACTTTATTCTTGAAATATTTAGACTTTATTATCCAAACATTTCGACCTTATATTCATAATTTCGACTTTATTTTAAAAAACTTTTCAATTTGACATTATTCTCATAGTATTTTGACTTTATTCTCAAAATATTACAAGTTTAATCTCGTAATAATCTTTTTTTTTTTTACATGCCACTAAAACGCTGTCGTCATATATATAAACACATACTATATTTTTTTTTAACATGAGTGACAATGTGTTATAGCTAAAAAAAAAAAAGGATGATATAAATAATAAATATAATTGGATACTGTAGTCGTATAAAAAACACATACAAGCATCATGAGTGAATCGCTGATGTCAGAGAAAAGCCTCTTATCTCATACGTGTGTTTAAATGCTGCCGTGACCCTGTCTGCTCTCTCTGCTATTTCTGTGTCAGCTCTCTTCATGTCTGGAGTGCTGATCTTAAAGGAGAGGCATTATTAGAGTTCTTAAGGGGTGGAGCTTTGACCTGTTGTTCGTTTTCAATGGTTGTTTGTTAAATCGTCCGCTAATGGAAACAGTCTGACGACATTGATTGCGCTGATAATAAATAGTTTCTCCTTCAGTTCAAAGGCCCGTCTGTCCTCGCTGTGAGTGTCCTGACTCACGTTCACCAGAGGAAACACAAACTTCCTGATCATTGTCATGTCGCTCTGACATCTCAACAATGTGACATGTTTAAAAGGGATGTTATGTGGTGTTATTGTTAACTAAAACAGAAACTAAAACTAGTACAGGCTATTTTCATTAATTGAAATCAAGCTGAAATCAAATAAATTAAGTATAAATAATTATTCATAACATTTAATAAATGGCAATAATAAAAATAACAATCATTTTAGAATTAAATGAACAAAATATAAATATTAGTTTATTTATTTAAACTTAAATTTATATAATGAAATCAGAAATGTTGCTTTGGCAACTAAGTGAAATAAGTTTGTTAAAATACTGAAACTGAAATAAAAAAGGAAAACAGAATTATAATAATAATAATAATAATACACACTTTATTTTCTAAACATTTTGACTTTATTCTTATGATTTCAACTTTATTCTGTAAACATTTTGACTTTATTCTCATAATTTCAACTTTATTCTCAATTTCTCATTCTTTAAACGTTTAGACTTAATTCTTAAAACATTTCGACTTTATTCTCGGAATATTTAGACTTTTCTCAAATCATTTAGACATTATTCTCGAAACATTTCAACTTTATTCTCATAATTTCTACTTTATTCTTAAAACTTTTTGACTTTATTCTCAAAACATTTTGACTTTATTCCTGAAACATTTCGACATTATTCTCGTAATTTCAATTTCTCAAATCATTTCGACATTATTCTCGAAACATTTCGACTTTATTCTTAAAACTTTTTGACATTATTCTCAAAAAATTTAGACTTTATTCTCGAAACATTTTCACTTTATTCTCATAATTTCAACTTTATTCTTATCATTTCGACTTTATTCTGTAAACTTTTCGACTTTATTCTCAAAATATTTCGACTTTATTCTCAAAACATTTTCACATTATTCTTGAAACATTTAGACATTATTCTTGTAATTTCTTTACTTTATTCTCGAAACTTTTTGACTATTTTCGAAACATTTAGACTTTATTCCTGTAATTTCTACTTTATTCTTGAAATAATTATTTTTTTTAATGAAAATCCCTTTCATTTTAAAATAACTTACAAAATATTACTACAGTTTAAAATTAAAATAAAATGAAAACTGAAAAAATAAGAACAGAAAATAATTCAAAATATTCATAAATACTATACAAATATAACACTAGTTTTAAGTCACTAAGACCATATGTGTTTTTTAACATAAATGACCTTTATTCTGATCACACAGACCTCCATTTTTTCCCTTTTTTTCTTGTTTTTACAAACTGGTATGAAACAAAATGATTTTCTGTAGTAATCTGCATTATGCTAACAGAACGTTCCTTCAAGCATGAGACTGGAATCTTAATGACGTTTCCCAGAATGCCTTGTACTCGGTTAACCCAGCTGAGAATTAAGGCTCTTTTTTTCTCAACTTCCGCAAAGATCTCTCTCTCTCTCTCTCTCTCTCTCTTTCTCTGTCTCTGTCTATTTGTGCATTTTTCATACCCTTCCATTTATATCCTCCTCTTTGTTTTCTCGTTTTGCTGAGTCACGTTTTCATCTCCCTCTTTTTTTCCACCCTCTCTTCCTCTTCCTCATCCCTGTGTCGGTGTTGTAGATGTATCCTGGTGTGGACAGTGAGATTTCTGTGAGTAATCTGCACCCTCACCTCTGACCTCTGACCTCTGACCTCTTCATCCCTCCTTTTCATGTCTTTATTTCCCCGTTACTGTTTGTTTCGATGTTTCTCTCTGTTTGAGCCTATTAATGCCATTTATGTCAGTATCTAAAATTATATTATGTTTTATATGATATGATATATATTCTAGAATTAACAGCAGACAGTGTTAAAATAACCTACTTTTAAATAACTAACTATTGAGCATTAAAGTCAGTCAATTGAAGGCATTAATATTATTTTAAAAGTCAGTTTGAATCATCTGTAAATGCTCTCAATGTTACATTTTATCCTGCAGTTTAAAACTGTTACATTGTTGCAGGTCAGGAGTTACATTTGTTACATTGTTGCATGTATTTGTGGTTTGATGCTTGATTGGTTGATACAGTCATGTGATGAGGTCTTCTGCTCTATGATTGGCTGATTGTTTGTGTGCAGGTTCCTCTGAGGCTTATTGAGGGTGTTGAGAGCAGAGATATGTTCCAGCTGCACATCATCTGCAAAGACTCTAAAGTAGTGAGGTAAAACACGCACACACACACTGACAGAGAGAGAGAGAGAGAGATTGAGAGAGAGTATCCTCTTGAACTAGTTGGCTCTTTTTAATGATAATGTGATCATTTTATCACGTCATCACCTTTGGGCCTTTTAGCTGAGAATGAATATGATTTTTGAAAGTACTTAATCTTTTCTACTGTGTGTTTTTAGGCCTGATGTTGCTGATTTAAACCTTACATAGTCTGCTAAATGCATGCATGTGAATGTTTTCTGTGTCAGGTGTCATTTCTCGACGTTTAAGCAGTGTGAGGAGTGGCTGAAGCGCTTGAACAGAGCAATAGCGCATCCGGCCCGTCTGGAGGAGCTGTTCGCGCTGGCCTATCATGCCTGGTGTTTAGGAGGAAACACAGATGATGAGGACCAGCACCTGCACCTGTGCAGACCAGGTACACACACACACACACACACACACATGCATGGGTGCATCAGTTGGCATAAGAGTCATATGTAATCATCAGGCTTTTATGGCTCTTATAATCTAATACAGTGAGAATATAAAGGAAAAACTGCTTAGTCTTATTCTTATAGTCAAACTGAGCAAAAACATGCAATTTAGGTGCAGATGCTGATATTTATATGATTTGAAATGTTAAAGCTTGCAGCTTATATCAATAAGATCTTTATAATAGTATAGCAGATATATCTCCAACAGTTGGATATAACGCATTGCAAAAGTAATTATACATTACTTTGCTGTAATGTGGTAATATAACGCGTTACTAATACAATTTTTTGGATAATAATATTACCCAATACAATCTCAGTAACGCAAGTACAACAATAGATTTTAACACAAAATTAGTTTGTGAATTAAAAAAAATAAAATAGTTTGTCTTGAATTCTGGAATTCGTTATTTTCCTGTTATCTTGTTTTGTTCTTAAAATAGCCTATAGGCTAGTTTTTGCGTCTGAAGTTTGTACATTATAACACTTTGCTTTATTTACCGTTGTTATTTATGAATGTTTTAATGTGATATGTGCTTATCTGTGTTTAACCTAAACTACAACTTAACATTAATGCAGACCTACATACCAGTAGGCCTATTTAAATATGTTTTTATAGTTTTATGCTGTACAGACGTACCAAATTATCCTCCACTGTATAATGAGCAGCAATAAACTTACATTTTGGCATTTTGTAATGTCATACTCCTGCAGATATTTTGATGAAATTAACTCAAAAGTAGTGTACCGCATTACAATTTAGAGACGGTAATATTATAATTTAACTAATTACTTTTAATAAACATGACATTTCTATTTTGGAAGTAACTTGTCCAACACTGATGTCCAATAATGTCTTAGTAAGTTGAGATTGAAATGATCCGATCATATAATGCAATGTAATCCAATGATGATTGAGAGATGAACAAATAAACGTTCCTCAGAATATGTGAGATGATTTGGAGACTTGGGAAGATCATTCCTCCACTGAGGAACAGTGAAAGTAAAGCTTCTGAAAACAAATGTTCCTCAAAAGATCCTGATGATTAGTTTTGAGACACTGATTTTTCTAAAAAAAATGATTTATGGAGTCAAGTAAAGCCGGAGTGTGACAGGTTTAACAGCAAAATGTTGATCATTTAAGGCCTTAGAAATGTAAAGGGTTAAATGCACATCCTGATCTCCTCATTTCTGGATACTTTATGGTCTCAAACTACATATTGATCAGGAACCATTGTGGTGTTTGTGTCTCTCAGGTGATCATGTGCGGCACAGGCTGGAGGTGGAGGTGAAGCGGATGGGATTTGACATGCAGAACGCCTGGAGAGTGTCTGATATCAACAGCAACTACAAGTAAGATTAAGATTTTTTTTTTTTTTTTTTTTTTTTTTTTTGCATAAAGCTATTACAATGTAGTATTATTATTTAAAATAATATATTAATTTAAATAATTTATTTGCAAAAACAGGAAATTCAGTTTTTAACAGTTGTCAAAAAATCTTTTTTTTTATTGTGCATTCCAATTAATCTCAATCAAACTGCAGTTAGGTTATTTTGATTTTGATAAGTAAAAATAATTAACAAAATACTGCTAAGGAACATTAAAAACATGATAACATAATGAAAAACATGATTTTTCAGAAAATGTACAAAAACGGAGATATGTTTTTGCAAATAAACTCTTCATATATAACTATAAATTATAATAAATTATATTCTGATATACATAACATGATTGGTGTTAAATAATGGCCTAATTCATATATAATATAAAAAATAAGCTTTTGCACTGCAAAAAATGCATTTCTTTTTTTGATTTTTTTTGTCTTGTTTCCAGCCAAAATATCTAAAAATTCTTAAATCAAGAAGGATTTTCTAGACGAGTAAAAAATCTTTTCTTGTTTTCAGAAAAGAACAAGTCAAAATTAAGTATGTTTTTGCTTAGAGCAAGCAAAATAATCTGCCAATAGGGTAAGCAAACAAATCTTATATCAAACAGAAAACAAGATTATTTTTCTTACCTTATCGGCAGATTATTTTGCTTGTTTCAAGCAAAAACGCACTTAATTTTGACTTGTTTTTTTCTGAAAACAAGACAATAATTTTTAGGATTCTAGAAAATCCTTCTTGATTTAAGAATTTTTAGATATTTTGGCTGGAAACGAGACAAAAAAAAGCATTTTTTGCAATGTAGAAACCAGTCAAATTTTACAATTATTGATAATTTCAAATCTAATACCAGGTTAACTAATGTAAGTAAAAAAAAAAACAAAAAAAAAAACTCTCATACAGTCGTTGAAGACAGTGAAATGGTCAGTAGTAGAATAAAAACGAAGAAAATTACAATCAGTTGGACAAATAAAACTGATATAAATAATGCTTTCTAATAGTCTACTACAGGAAGTGAATAAAGTAAAGTGGCATAATAATCGTTTATGTCCATTATCATGTTTTGATAATCATTAGAAGCTGAATTTGAAACTCAGATCGATTAGTCGCACTTATTAGAGCTAATCATTTAATCATTTTGCAATTTAATTTTCTTGTTTATTGCTGTGAAGCTGTTTTGAAACAGTCTGTGTTGTATAAAGTGCTAAATAAATAGATGACTTAAAACATAACTGTTTCACATAACACAACCAGATAGTGTTTTGCTGTAGGTCTAGGTCATGGTATAGCAAAAAAATCATTAAATTTGTGTGAGTTTGTAACACTGAAGCAGCAGCGTGTTGTGTGCTGAGAGACGTGATGTAGAGACGGATAATTAAAGCGAGCCAGAACCTGCTGCGCTGCATGAGTCACATCACACAGACTCCTGTGTGTGTGTGTGTGTGTGTGTGTGTGTCTCGGGTCGGTCATCGAGGGCTCATAGATAATTTACAGATAATCTACTCACCCCCTTGTCATCTAAGATGTTCATGTCCTTCTTTCTTTATTCGTAAAGAAATTGTTTCTTGAAAACATTTCAGGATTTCTCTCCATATAGTGGACTTCTATGGTGCCCCCGAGTTTGAACTTCCAAAATTCAGTTTAAATGCAGCTTCAAAGGACTCTAAACGATCCCAGCCGAGGAAGAAGGGTCTTATCTGTCAAAACGCTGTTTTTTTTTTCTTCTCAATTTCAATTTATATACATTTTAATATCAAATGCTCGTCTTGTCTTTCTTTCGACTTGACTATGTTGTTTAGTCAATATTAAACAAGGATTAGATCACCAGTGAAGTGTAAAAACAATCGTCAGGGCGTTGGCGCCCTCTGCAGGCCTTTGTAGTAACGCTTAATATACATTAGCTCTATTGTTTATAATACATTATGTATTTCAACAGTTTTGTGCAATAAACCCATATGATTTCTTGCTTTTGTTTTTTATTTGCACTAATTATTATTGCATCAGTGCTAATATATATGTATTTTAAGTAATTTTAAAGGCTATTGTTCACTTACATCTACATTTTTATTACCACAAAAAAAGCGGAATTATAATTATAGGGCCCTATGAAATCCATTTTAATTTTTCTATACTCTGTTTTAATGGTGTATTTTATTTTTTTAATCAAAACGCCTGTCTAAATAATTGAGTTTTATTTTTACCAAAGTCTTTTCCATTACTTTTCTGGATTTCATGTTAATGGTTCCATTAGAATTTAATAATCAAAAACATCCACAATTAATTGATTTAATTAAAATAAAATGTTCTTAAGTAAAAAAAAATTTTTGTGGGAAATAAGTATAGATGAATCTATATAAAAAGTCGTTAGTGGCAGCCCTACTTTGATTTGCTGCTCGAGAAACAGTTCTGATTTTTAATCTAGAAAACAGTTGTGCTTTTTTATATTTTCTGTGGAAACCATAATATATTACAATTGAACATACAATATAAAAAAAACTTTTTTCACCAGGGACTAATTCAATTGATCAGAAGTGACAGTTAAAACATTTTTAATGTTACAAAAGATTTTATTTCTAATAAATGTTGTTATTTTGACATTTTTATTCATCAAATAAGCCTGAAAAATATAATGATTTTCAGAAAAATATGAAGCAGAAAAAATGATAAGAAGCATGGTTAATGATTGAGCACCAATAATCATAACAGAGCAGCAAATCATCATTTCAGAATGATTTCTGAAGGATCATGTGACAGTGAAGACTGTAGTAATGATGCTGAAATTTCAGCTTTGATCATAGAAACACATTAGAGTTTAAAATATATTCAAATAGAAAACATTTATTTTAAATTTTTAAATTGGTGAGACTTGTTTCAAACATTTAAAACTTTGGTTAAATATTTATATGTGAGTCATGTACATGGCATTAAAGAAAATTGCATTAAAAAGCATTAAATTAGATCTGATGATACCTGCAGAAACCCTGTATAAACCAAAATCTGAATTGTCTCAAAATACGAGATTTGTGTCTGGGTCTTTAAAATAGATTTGTCATTGTAGGTTGTGTTCGAGTTACCCACAAAAACTGCTGGTGCCCGTCTGGATCACAGATAAGGAGCTGGAGAGCGTGGCCTCCTTCAGGTCCTGGAAGAGGATTCCTGTGGTGGTGTACAGGTGAGAGAAGCAGCTCGTCTGTCTTCTGGCCTCCTGCGGCTGCTGAATGACAGTGACTGATCTTCTGTGCTGTTTGTCCCATCAGGCACCAGCGTAACGGGGCCGTCATCGCCCGCTGCAGTCAGCCGGAGATCAGCTGGTGGGGCTGGAGGAACACTGAGGACGAGTATCTGGTGACGTCTATAGCGAAGGCCTGTCAGCTGGACTCTGGGACGCGGGCCTGTAAGACCAGAGGAGACGGACCGGACTCGTCTGATAGTGACTTCGGTAAGACCCTGATTTATTTAAGGACTGGGATATACTTCTGCTAGTTTTTACTTTAAAGGTCATTAAATGCAAAGCCTCTGGCCTTTATGACTTTATGAGCTAGATGTCTCATTATTTGAGGGTGGAAACATGTTTAGGGCCCTTTGAAATCCATTATTTTTTCAGTTTTATTTTTGTTTATTTACTTTTTTCTTTCAAGTTTTTCTGGATTCATTTTTTTCCCGTTTCAATTTTAATTACATTTTTTTTTTTTTTATTAAACGCTTAACAAAACTAGATTTTCATGGCCCTCTGAAATCTATTTTATTTTTTTCCTGAATTCAGTTTTTTCATTTTAATTGTTCATCTTTATTATAAATTTATTTTACATTTTAAATTACATTTTAGTTATTAATAAGCTTGTCTCATTAATTGAAATCATAACAAAAATACAAAAATAACAAAAATGAATTGCCCACTTTTATGGCATACATTTTTTATTATATTTTTTCCAAATTATTCCATTTAGATTCCACTTTTTTTTTTTTTTTTTTTTTTTTTTTTTTTTTTAGATTTTTCACATTCCTGTTTTATTTCCGTTTTAATGGAATAATCAAAATTAATTTTTTCCCAAATGTAGTTTTTTTTTTCCTTTTAAATTCTTTCTGGATTCTGTTTTAATGGTTAAATTAAATATTATCTATCAAAAAACATGTCTAATGAATTGAAATCATGCATTTTATACAATTTAACAGTAATTTATAAAAAGTGTTTAGGGCCCGATGAAATCTGAAATCTATTTTTTCCCAGATTCAGTTTTATTTCTTTTTTCGAAATTCTGCATTTTCAAATTTTAATTTTATTTTCTGGATTCTGTTAGAATGGTTTCAATACTTTATTACTTTTTTTTTAACTTTTGTGGATTTATGGTTTAAAACAAATTTATCAAAAAAGTGTTAAATAAAATCAATGCATAAAACATTAATTTAATTAAAATTTTCAATTGAAATTAAATTCCTTTTATGTTTTGGCAAATAAAACACCAGAGGCTTTCTGTTAAAAATTAAAACATTGAAGAAAAATGGCAAAAATTGAAAACAGAAGAAAAAGTATTACTTTAATTATATTATTATATTAAATATTTGTATTATTATTATATGTGACGCTGGACCACAAAACCAGTCTTAAGTCGCTGGGGTATATTTGTAGCAATAGCCAAAAACACATTGCATGGGTCAAAATTATTGATTTTTCATTTATGCCAAAAATCATTAGGAAATTAAGTAAAGATCATGTTCCATGAAGATTTTTTGTAAAATTCCTACTATAAATATATCAAAATGTAATTTTTGATTAGTAATATGCATTAAGAACTTAATTTGGACAACTTTAAAGGTGATTTTCTCAGTATTTTGAAGATTCCAGATTTTCAAATAGATGTATCTCGGCCAAATATTGTCCTATCCTAACAAACCATACATCAATAAAAAGCTTATTTATTGAGCTTTCATATGATGTATACATCTCAGTTTTGTCAAATTTAACCTTATGACTGGTTTTGTGGTCCAGGGTCACATATTAGTGAGGAACTTGTGACGAATGGGTTTGTTTTTTTTCTTGTAGAAGATCTAATTTTTCAAAAATGCATTGAAAGCCATAAGTACAAACATAAATCGCTGAACATTTGAGCCAAGCACCTCTCTTTATCCTGAAGTTTCCAATTACAGCTTTGCACCATTGAATCTTTCAGAAGTTTTTTCTCTGTCAGATAATTACTGCATAGATATTGGGCAGAAATGCCATTTGTGATTAGTTTCTGTCTTAAAATGCATTCTCACCTCGCTCTTTCCCACAAAGGCAGAGTGTAAACCCCTTTTAGAGACAATTACGCTGTTGGACGGCAGATAAGTCATTCGCGCCGACCCGATCGTGGGGTTTTCCGTGGGAAAAATCATTGCAAACACCAGTGCACAAACTCAATTACAGCCACTTCCTCTTGGACACTCAGAGGTGCCATCGACTCGACTGCAGACTGACCTCCACAAGTGTCTGCAAATGAGTTTAGAGGCAGGGAATTTGGCAGTAATTTTTTTGTGCGGTTGAAGAGTAAATGCGCTCTAATCACGGCCGTGACCGCACCGTCTAATGAGTCAAGGGCCAATGCCAACATCCTCTCAATCAGACTCTTTGTTTGGCAATCAAACTGTCTGCTGGTTTGCAAAAATGCATTTAATGCATTAGTTCACCCAAAAATGAAAATGTTATTTGCTGACTCTCAAGCCAACAATAGATGTAGATTTTGCGCTCAAACTGTGATCCTTGGTCATTCATAAAAAACAAGTCAATGGCTACTGTCACTTTGAGTCAAAAAAGCCCATCAAGGAACACAAAATTAATACCAGTGGCTCCGGACAATATATTGAGGTCTTATGAAGTAAAACGATAGGTCTGTGCAGAAACCTGAATGTTATTTACAACATAATTACCTGTAATCTAGAACTTCAGGCAAATGGTTAAGTTTGTGAATGAATCAGTTCTTTTTAGAGAAGTATTTGAACCAGTTCACCAAATCAGACTGATTGTATTTGATTCTATTATGAAGAGGAAACCGTTCGACTCGGACTGAAGGCCGTTTGTTTTTGTTTTTTTGGGAAAAGACCAAGCATGTGAAAGTGCTTTTACTACTTTGAAATGCAATGAATGCAAAAGCCCTTTATGACTTTATTAACTAGACGTCTCATTATTTGAAAGTGAAAACAAGTTTAGGGACCTGTAAAATCCATTTCATTTATTTTCTTCGTTTTTCTGGATTCATTTTTCATGGTTCTATGAAATCTATTTTTATTTTCTTCCTGTTTTAATTTTTATTTCATTTTAACTTTTAATTTCTTTTTTATTTCCATTGTAATTGTTAAAGTATATTTTAGTTATCAAAAAAAAAATTATTAACTCATTAATTGATTAAATTCATAAAACATGTACAATTTAGCAGTTTATTAAACATTTATTTGTTAATTGTTAGATTCAATTTAGTTTTATTTTTTCCCAAATTCCATTTTTTTCTATTTAAATCTTTCTGAATTCTGTTTTAATGTTTAAATATATATTTTTTAAAGGCATGTCTAATTAAGTAAAATCATGCATTTTATACAATTTAACAGTCATTTATAAAAAATACATTTTAGGGTCTTATTTTGCATTTTCTATTTTAATTTTACTGAATTCTGTTAGAATGACAGAAAACTGAAAATTAAATTTGTTTTTTAAAACAAAATATTTTCATGATTCCATGAAATCTATTTTTATTTTTTTCCCACAACATTTCCCCAAATCTTTCTGTTCATTTCAATTCCGTTTATTTCATTTTAATTTTTTATTTCCATTTTTTATTTCCATTTGAATGGTTAAATTATATTTTAGATATCAAAAAGTTTATTGAATCAACTCATTAATTGATTAAATTCATAAAACTTGTACAATTGAGCAGTTTATTAAACAATATTTGTTAATTGTTAGATAAAATTTTTGTTTAAAAATTCACTAAAATCATGCATTTTATACAATTTAGCAGTAATTTATAAAAGGTTTAATAAAAATTAAATTTATAGGGTCCTATTCTGCATTTTCTATTTTAATTTTACTGAATTCTGTTAATTTTTTCATTAAATTTCAATAGTCAAAAAGCATGTCTAATAGATTAAATTCATGAAACATTTTAATAATTTATCACAAGTTTTACAATAAGAGAATCCTATTATTTATTTATTTCTGTTTTAACTTTTCTGAATTTATTAAATACGAATTTATCAAAAACAGTGATAATTAAATCAATGCATAAAAACATTTACAATTTAATTAATCTCTGCGAAGCATAATGCTTTAAAGCAATCATGATTGTTTTCGTAAAACCACTGGAAGCCAAAACCACAACTAAAAATTTTATTTGTTTTAATAAATTAAATAAATTTAATAACTTTGTATTTAACTTGGCCTGCAACCACTCACAGCTGAGTTTTGGATGAATAAACCTCGCTCATCTTCTACAGATAAATGCAGTTAATTAAATTATTCAGAGCAGAGTGGTTCTGTTCTGGTGGTTCATTACTTAATGCAATCACTCTTATTAATTAAATGTGTTCCACTGTCTGGTTTTTGCTGAGTCGAAACTCATCTTTAACTCTTGGGCTCGGGTTTGGCTGGCATCTCTGTAAAGTCTTAATGGCTGTAAGTGAATTGGCCGTCATGGCAAGGAGTATCAATGCCAGAAGTTTCTCCGCATGCAGCCGTTATTGATTTTCCAGCGGGACAGACTGAAGAATTATAACTGCACTTGCGTCGCATTAAAGTGACTCTGTTGTGTCGCTTATCTCGTCTTCCGCCTCCTCTCTGGCACACTGATACTGATTTCTGCAGTATGCAGTAGGGCTGGTATTGTGAATATGTCACGATTCAGGACGCCGCAGAGCATCATAATATCATAATTAGATCACGATTGAAACTGCGCCAAACCAGCAATTTACTTCACTTTTATGTCTGACAGCCTGTGTATATAGTGTACTGACAGTGAATAGATCTTAAACATTTATTGCATGCTGTTTCATACCATTTTTCCTTATTAAATGTTTTTTTTTTGATCAAATGCTCAAATTTAAAGGAATAGTTCACCCAAAAAATTTACATTTGCTGAATGTTCTCGCCGAAAAAAGGATGTAGATGAGTTTATTTCTTCATCAGACTTGGAGAAATGGGCAAATCCAGTGTTATGGATGTGACGCATAAATGCTTAGAGAATGTATGTGTTACCAATATACTAAACCATCTGTTTATATTTTAATAAACCCTTGTTGATAGTCTAAACTTCAGAAATATATCAGTCTATGCAAGAGTTTTCTTTGTTATAAAAGGGAATTAGTCATGCGTTATGGATGTGACGATAATAAACATCGTTTTTAAGAGACTACATACTTTGTAGGATTTCTATGAATTAAAATGCACTAAGCAGATGCAATAACACCCAACAAATAGAGAAGCGATGGCTTTTTACAGAACATATAATTGTTACTGTATTTTATGAGGAACATATACTGTTATGGAAGTGACAAGCCTGAAAATAGCACTTACCAGACTATGGAAAATCATGCACTAAAAATGACAATTTTAATTCATAAAACTTATGCAGTTTAGCGATGTTCTCAAAAATTCCATTTTGTCTATTTTTATACCTTTCTGAATTCTGTTTTAATGTTTAAATATATATATATTAGTTTTTAAAAAGCATGTCTTAAGTAAAATCATGCATTTTATACAATTTAACAGTAATTTATAGAAAAAGTTTAATACTGAAACTGCATGTTTAGGGTCCTATTCTGCATTTTCTATTTTAATTTCCATTAAAATAGCACTTGCCAGGCTAAAAATCATGCACTACAAAAAAAAAAAAAAAAACTTGAAAAACTTTGAGACCTCAAATGGGTATTTGAACCACCAAATGTTGACCTCTGCGCTATCAGTATAGTAAAAACCTTTGGTAAAAACCTAACTTTTTATGTTAAGGTGGAAATTTGCATGGAATTACCCTAGTAGCATTCCATCACTTGCTCACCAAAGTATCCTTTACAGTGAATGGGTGCCGTCAGAATTAGAGTCCAAACAGCTGATAAAAACATCACAAAAATCCACACCACTCCAGTCTATTGGTTAATGTCTTAAGAAACAAAAAACTGTGTGTTTGTATAAAACAAATCTATCATTAAGATGTTTTTAACTAAAATACAACTCCATAATCCATAACAATGCTTCCACCAGTGAAAATCTGGTCTGAATCAGGAGAGAAATGTGCACAGATCAAGCACCGTTTACAAGCCAAAACAGTTTAAAACAGCTTTAAACAAATATGTGGATTGATTTTGATTATGGAAGCATCATTATTGTTTATGGAGTTGTATTTTAGTTACAAACATGCTAATGCTGGATTTGTTTCTTACAAACAAACAGCTTTTTTCTTCTTGAGATGTTAATTGATCGACTGGAGTGGTGTGGATTACTTGTGTAATATTGCGATGTTTTTATCAGCTGTTGGGATTTTTGACGGCACCCATTCACTGCAGAGGATCCATTGGTGAGCAAGTGATGGAATGCCCCCTTTTTGCCTCTTTATCTTGAATTTTGGTGGCATTTTTGCCACAACCCGCCATTAAAGGATTACTCCACTTTAAAATTAAAATTTCCTAATAATTTACTCACCCCCATGTCATGCAAGATGTTTATGTCTTTCTTTCTTCAGTCTTTTTTTTTTTTGTTGAGGAGTACATTGTAGGATTTTTCTCCATAGTGGACTTCAATGGTGCTCAATAGATTGAAGGTTAAAAATGCAGTTTCAGTGCAGCTTCAAAGGGCTCTAAACGATCCCAGCCAAGGAATAAGGGTCTTATCTAGCAAAACGATCAGTTATTTTTTTTTAAATTACAATTTATATACTTTTTAACCTCAAATGCTCGTCTTGTCTAGCTCTGCAATGCGCATGCATACTCTGTGCACTCCAGTTCAGTTGTTAGGGGATGTGGAAAAACTCCTATTTCATTTTCTCCTCCAACTTCAAAATCATCCTACATCGCTGCAGAAGTACCGACCCAGTGTTTACAAAGTAAACGTGCAAAGAAGGTCAAACGCATTTTACAAAAAAAGGTAAAACAGCGATGTAGGATGATTTTAAAGTTGGAGGAGAAAATGAGATGGGAGTTTTTCGACATACCCTAACTGTCTTGAACCGGAATACACAGAGTTCAAGCAGAGCTAGACAAGACAAGCGTTTGTGGTTAAAAAGTAAATAAATATTAATTTCTTTAAGAAAATGACGATCGTTTTGCTAGATAAGACCCTTATTCCTCGGCTGGAATCATTTAGAGGCCTTTGAAGCTGCATTTTTAACCTTCAATCCGTTGAGCACCATTTAAGTCCACTATATCTTTGAAAGTTTTCCTCAAAAAACTTAATTTCTTTGCGACTTAAGAAAGACATGAATATCTTGGATGACAAAGGAGTGAGTAAGTTATCAAGAAATTCTGAAAATGGAGTAACCCTTTAATTTCCACCCCTGCAGTGCAGTAAATGCTGTGTAGTCTGTAGTATGTCAGTATCTGTTCTAATCGAATCCTCTTTCTGTTTTCCTCAGACTCATCTCTGACGGGTTGTCCCGCTCCTGACGCCAACGCCGCGGCCCAAAAATTACTGATTCTGGATGCCCGTTCTTACACCGCCGCCGTGGCGAATCGTGCCAAAGGAGGAGGCTGCGAGTGTGAAGGTCAGTGTAGTCAATCTCTGGATGCTGTTGAACATTATTGTTTGTTTGTTGGCTAACGGCAGGTTTCTCTCTGGTTTATTTGTGTTTGTAGAGTACTATCCTAACTGTGAGGTGATGTTTATGGGCATGGCCAATATCCACTCCATCAGAAACAGCTTTCAGTCACTCAGAGCCGTTTGCAGTCAGATCCCGGATCCCGGCAAGTAAGTCGTTTTTAATGCGTTCAACATTTAAAATGATTCATAAATGCAACACTTGACCACAAAAATCAATCTTAAGTAGCACATTGTACAAAAATACATTGAATGGGCCAAATATCATTAGGAAATTAAATGAAGATCATGTTCCATGAGGATATTTTGTAAATTTCCTACTGAAAATATATTAAAACCTAATTTTAATTTGGTAAAATGCATTGCAACTTTGCAACTTTAAAGACATTTTTCTCAGTATTTAGATTTTTTTGCATCCTCAGATTCCAGATTTTTAAATGGTTGTATCTTGGCCAAATATTGCCCTGTCGTAACATTAATAGAAAGCTTATTTATTCAGCTTTCAGAAGATGTAAAAATCTCAATTTCAAAAAATTGATCCTTATGACTGGTTTTGTGGTCCATGGTCACATATTATCTAAATATTTATATATTCAAATATATATTGTATCTATATATTTAAGTACGTATTTATATTTAAATATATTATAAAAATTATACAAAAATATTATTGTTGATTGTTGCTCTTGATATTAATGTTGATATTGGTATTTTGCCACCATAAAAATAAAGTAATTATGATTATATAAATATTTAAAATAAAATATTATTTTTTTATATAGATCCCTATTTCCAGTGGACTTTATCTAAAGCGCAACTAGCAGAGTTTTTCAATTTTAGCTGAGAAAAGCCTCTGAGAGAAGATGATTCAAAGACATTACAATATAGGGGCAGACAAATGACAAAAACTGGCTTTAGAAGTCAATATATTTTGCATTTGAACTTGAGCCAATCACAGTGCACAAAACTCTTCACGGAAAGTAATTCTTTATGTAAAGCCTTTATGCATAATGCATTTATTTATATAAAAAATTGTAAACAAAGAGAAAATGCATTATAATTGCAGATTCCTCATTATGCCTGAAATTGTTTGATTTGTCATGTTTTAATGCATTATACTTTCTGAAGGTGTAACATTTAATTGATATGTATTTCAACTGTGGTTATAATTATTATTAAGCTCATATAATGCATTATAGGGTGTAATGCAATGCAGAAATAATGCATTTAAATACTTTTATAATGCATTACATTTATATAAAGGTTTCAGGTAAATGAAAATGATCAGGACGTCAGGAATTACCTGAAACCTTTACATATGTAAGGCATTATAAAAGTATTTGAAATTGGTTGTTCGACATGTTTTAATCCATTTTACTTTTTAATAGATAGATATGAATTACAACTGTGGTTATAATTATCATTGAGCTCATACAATGCATTATTAGGTGCAATGCATAAATAATGCATTTAAATACTTCTATAATGCCTTGCATATATAAAGGTTTCAGATAAACTATTTCCAGATTTACCAGCAGACACACACTTGTATTCCACTTTGGGATCCATAAGAAACATCTAAAGTTATTTTCAGCTCTTACTCCGCATGCAGTGTGTCTATCATGTTGCGTTCAGACGTTTGTAACCTGAATCATGCATCTGCTCTGTCCAGCTGGCTCTCGGCTCTGGAAAGCACCCGTTGGCTGCAGCATCTGTCCGTCATGCTGAAAGCCGCCACTTTGGTCTGCTCTGCGGTGGAGCGAGAGGGACGTCCGGTGCTGGTGCACTGCTCAGACGGATGGGACCGGACGCCGCAGATCGTGGCCCTCGCAAAGATCCTGCTGGATCCCTTTTACAGAACCATAGAGGTATGAAGAAGACTTCCAAAATCAAATTTTCCTGATAATTTACTCACCCCCATGTCATCCCAGATGTTTGTGTCTTCACGAGAAGTTCACTTCCAGGGCAAACATTTACATATGTGACCCTGGACCACAAAACCAGTCATAAGGTTAAATTTTACAAAACTGAGATGTATGTATCATATGAAAGCTCAATAAATAAGCTTTCTATTGCTGTATGGTTTGTTAGGATAGGACAATATTTGGCCCGAGATGCATCTATTTGAAAATCTGGAATCTGAGGGTGCAAAAAAATCAAAATACTGAGAAAATCTCCTTTAAAGTTGTCCAAATGAAGTTCTTAACAATGCATATTACTAATCAAAAATTACATTTTGATATATTTATAGTAGGAATTTTACAAAAAATCTTCATGGAACATGATCTTTACTTAATTTCCTAATGATTTTTGACATAAAAGAAAAATCAATAATTGTGACCCATACAATGTATGTTTGGCTATTGCTACAAATATACCCCAGCGACTTAAGACTGGTTTTGTGGTCCAGGGTCACATATAATGTACTCACCCTCTTGTCATCCAAAATGTTCATGCCTCTCTTCAGTCGTAAAGAAATTATGTTTTTTGAGGAAAACATTTCAGAATTTCTCTATATAGTGGACTTCTACGGTGCCCCGAGTTTGAACTTCCAAAATGCAGCTTCAAAGGACTCTAAATGATCCCAGCTGAGGAAGAAGGGTCTTATCTAGCAAAACATTTGGTTATTTTATAAAAAAAAAAATTAGTTTATATACTTTTTAACCTCAAATGATCATTTTGTCTTTCTCTGTGATGTGCATGAGTGAAATAAGGGATGTGCATCTCTGGTTCAAAAAACTTAAAATAAAAAATCTAATGTAAAAAAAAATAAAATATTCTAAATTTGAAAAACACCCTTTTCAAAAAAGTTAAAACAGCGATGTAGGGCGATTTTGAAGGAGAAATGAGAGACACTAACTGTCAGGCAGAGCAAGATAAGATGAGTGTTTGGGGTTAAAAAGTGTGTATATATATATAGATAGATCTTCATCAGCTGGGATCATCTAGAGCCCTTTGAAGCTGCATTCAAACTGCCATTTTAACCTTCAATCTGTTGAGCACCATTGAAGTCCACTATATGGAGAAAAATTCTGAAATGTTTTCCTCAAAAAACTTAATTTCTTTAGGACTGAAGAAAGAAAGACATGAACATCTTGGATGACATGGCGGTGATTACATTCTCTGTAAATTTTTGTTCTGGAAGTGAACTACTACTTAGAGTTTTCTGAGGAAAATATTCCAGGATTTTCTCCATATAGTGGACTTCAATGGTGCTCAACGGATTGAAGTTTAAAAATGCAGCTTCAAAGGGCTCTAAATGATTCCAGCCAAGGAATTATGGCCTTATCTAGTGAAACGATCGGTTATTTTCTAGCAAAAATGACCATTTATATACTTTTTAACCTCAAATGCGAACTATACAGTTAGGGTATGTCGTAAAACTCCCATCTTATTTTTATCCTCCAACTTTAAAATAACCCTACATCGCTGCATAAGTACCAACCCAGTGTTCACAAAGTGAATGTGCAAGGAGAGTCAAACACCCTTTACAAAAAAAGGTAAACGGCAATGTTGGACGATTTTGAAGTTAGAGGAGAAAATGAGATGGGAGTTTTACGACATTCCCTAACTACTGAACCGGAGTGCACAGAGTATGCATTCGCAGAGCTTGACAAGATGAGCATTTGTGGTTAAAAAGTCTATAATTTTTTTTTTTTTTTTTTTTTTTAGAAAATAACCAATAATTTCAGTAGATAAGAACCTTATTCCTTAGCTGGGATGGTTTAAAGCCCTTTGAAACTACATTTTTAACCTTAAGTCAACTGAGCACCATTGAAGTCCGCTATATGAAGAAAAATCCTGGAATGTTTTCCACAGAAAATGTAACTTCTGTGCGACTGAAGAAAGAAAGATCTTGGATGACAAGGGGGTGAGTAAATGATCAGGACATTTTTATTCTGAAAGTGGAGTAAATTTTAAATTTGGCTTTAGAAACGTTAAATGAATCCCTTGTTGTTTGTCTGTCAGACCACTTGTTAATTTTCATTGGTAATGTCCTTGTGTCTCTGGCAGGGTTTTCAGGTGCTGGTGGAGACGGAGTGGCTGGATTACGGTCATAAGTTTGCAGATCGCTGTGGTCATCAGGAGAACAGTGAGGATGTGAGTGAACAGTGTCCTGTGTTTCTGCAGTGGCTGGACTGTATTCATCAGCTCCTCAAGCAGTTCCCCTGCCTCTTCGAGTTCAACGAGGCCTTTCTGGTACGGAGCCTTTGCTTTCATTTATGTCAAAATAATGTGTATGTTTTTGGTATGAAAAAGTTTTTTTTTTTTATGCATTATTGAATATTTTTTGTTAATGTTGCAGCAAAACTATTTCTTTTTAAAATGTATTTTAGGGGTTTTAGTGAAAGAAGAAACTGACATGTTGACTAGCTAATTACTTTTGTTTCAGTTGTTGACCTTAAATATTTATTTTACATTTGGATAATGACCAAAACTTGTTTAGTAAACAAAAAAGCCTAAAAATGAGTTATAATGAAGTTATACTTTTTTTTTCAGTGTTTTTTAGCAAATTATTTTTAGGTATCAGTATTTGTATTAAATAAAACTAAGTCTGCTTTACTTGCCCTACAGACATTTTCAAATTTTATTTTTAGCGAAATATTTTTAGGTGTCAATATTTTCATTAAACAGAAAAGCACTTTTAATAAAGAATTACATTTTGTTATAACCAATGAAATAATGTATCGCTTTATAAAGATAAGTTTGCTTTGCTTGTCCTGGAGACATTTTCAAATACATATATATTAAAAAAATGTATAAAATATATTTAAGTGTCAGTATTTTTATTAAACAAAAGCTTTTTTTATTAAGCATTAAATAATTTTTTTAAAACATGATTGTAAATCTAGTTTGCTGTTCTGCAAGTTATTTATTTTGCTTATTTAAACAAAAAGCAAAGTAGTTTTTATAAACCATTTAATCATCTTTTATAATAGAATATTAAATTAGGTTTTAATTTGTATAAAACATTACGTTTGTTTTACTTTCCCTGGCAGCATTTTTAATGTTTTTTTTTCCCCCAAAAAATATTTAAGTGCCCATATTTTTATCAAACAAAAAAAACAAGGTTTTTAAAAATGTATTAAATAATTTTTATTCATGATTACTTTATTAATGGTGACCGCTTTTTCTTTTTTTAAATGTTTTTATAATAACTGAAATGTTTATTGGCTAATTTAGTTTCAGTTGTTAACCTTAATATGTCTGTTTTCAATTGCGATGACAAACCTTAAGCAAGCCTGATAGTTCATTTAAACAAATAAACATAATCGTTAGCGTTATACTTACTTTTTTGATCTATACTATTGATATATACTAATTGAACTAAATCTGCAGCCTGCTTCACTTGATTATACAGGATGGTTAAATCCTTAGTTTATATATCGTCCAGTTTACACTGATTAATTTACCTGATTAACTGTTTTTCTGTTGTTCTTGCAGGTGAAGCTGGTCCAGCACACATACTCCTGTCTGTATGGCACCTTCCTGTGCAATAACGCGAAAGAGCGTGAGACGCGTAACGTCTATAAACGCACCTGCTCCGTCTGGTCTCTCCTGCGCAACGGCAACAAGAACTTCCAGAACTTCCTCTACATCCCCTGCCATGATATGGTCAGCACTCCTGCAAACACAAACACATTCAGTTACTATAAAAACAGGGTTTACACAACTTGATCGTCTCAAAGAGGTTTTATGCTGCACTCACATCCTTATAATTAAGAGCTTCCAACCACAGACTCTAAAAAAGAAATCTTAGCCAGTTGAACAAAAACTGATATTTAGTAGAGAAATTTCCATAACTTTTAAAGTTCATTTCTGTGTTTTCCAGATTTGAAATCATCAATTTATAAATCACAGATATTTTAAGGTTTTCTGTGACTGTGAGAACCCCTTTTATGGGGAGACACTGAAGGCAAAAACCCAGTTTTTTCATGCACTTGTCAAGTGTTTTTTCAGACTAGTGGAAAGAAAGCACCCAAAAGACACTGTTAAGTGTTTCTTTTATAGCACTTTATCTATTTGTGTCAATAGATTTTAATTACAATGCATATTTTTAAAGGCTGTTTTCTCAAAATTAGTTTTTTCTTCTACACTGAGCCATAAATCCCCACTTCAGTAACACTTACACACACCAAACTTGACATTTATTCCTGTGTATATCCTTAAGGTTTTTAATAGAAGGATTTGTGCATATATAATTTGCTTGGTTTTATACATATTATCCCCCCCAAAATGTAAAAAAAATTCATTGTTTTCCGTCTCTTCTGAATTATGGAGTGACAAAATCCCCTCTGTGAAAACATTGGACTCTAATATGTCAAAAAAAATTACAAGAATTTTGAAACTGACTTTATTCAGTGTTTAGATTTTTGTACTAGAAATGTATGCAAATTAGCGCATATTTCATTGTATAATGCCTCATTTGCATATTTAAACCTAACATTTTAGAAAAATGTTTGCAATTATCAATGTAATCAATCAACTGGGTAAGTAAGGTGATAACTATTCACTATTCACATGCAGTGTCTCACCTTAAAAGAAAGTCACACTGGTTTTTTTCTCATTTCTTGTTTTATTTTTGTAATATCTCTCATTTAATGCAGCATTATTTCTGCAGATGTTGACTTGTTGTTTGGTGATGTTTGCAGGTTTTACAGCCGGTCTGTCACACGCGGGCTCTGCAGTTGTGGACGGCCGTGTATCTGCCGACATCCTCGCCGTGCACCGCGGCTGAAGATGCAATGGATATCTACCTGAGCCCTTCAGCAGGAGGAGAGGAGTTCAGCTCACGCTCCCTTGACAGGTGACGCTCACAGATATCATTGAATTGCTTTAAATGCTGCATAATTATATTTAGTCTCACATTGCTTCGCTAAACAAGTAAACAAAATATATAATTATAATATATATTTTTTAAACAAAAAATATTACTTTAAATACTTACAATTACAAATATTGTGCTGAGGAAAAATTTATGAAAATATAAGGGTAAGTTCTCTCTTTTTGTAATATTTAAAGATTTATAAAAAAATATAGATTTTTTTTTGTTTATTAAAATACTGAGTTAAATATTTGTCTTTAAAAACTAAAGCAGTTTTTTTTTTTTTTTTTTCACATTTTGAAATTATATTTAATGCTTTATAAAAAAAAAAAAAAATGTGTTGCTTTTGGTATTATAAAAATACTGACCCTAAAAATAATTAGCTAAAAAATGTTTTGTGTTCAACTTCTGCCCTCTTGTGGTGAACTGAAGCACATTGTGACACAAACACTGACACATAGCTTCTGTTTCAATGTCTCAGGCTCCCCAAAACACGCTCGATGGAGAACTTGGTGTCAGCTTGTGAGAACGGCGTGACGCTCACCCGCACCTCGAGTGACCCCAACCTGAACAAGCACTGCCAAGAGGGACGTCCGGCCCTGGAATCCAGCCAACCCGTGGCCATCCAAATCGACGCTTCATCCGAGGACCCGCCTATCGTCGAATCGCTCGGTGCTGAGCTAAAATGCGAGGAAACGAGTTCATCGGTAACTCATGAGGACGATTTAAGGGCGGAGCCTTGTTTGACAACCCAGCCTCTACCGTCTTTGCCCCACCCCTTAGCGTTAGATCAAGCCCCGCCCCTTCCAATTATAAACCAAGCCCCGCCTCCAATCCCAATTAGTTTACCACAGGAAGTCAGGACTGCAGACACCACCAATCCACCTCTTTGTAACGGCTTTGCACAAACAGTAGACTCTGAACCCGCTGCGCCAATGGAGGCGTCTGTGGAGACTCTAACGGAGCAAAGTGAGATCCCTCCTTCTAGGAAAGCCATTGTAGTTGAGTCCCAAGTCCCATTTGAAACACCGCGAAATGGCGAACTCGTTCCTGCCAGAGAACGTCCACCACCCGCCGACTATGCCAAAGCTGCACGCCGTTTGATTTCCCAAAGCCAGTTGACGGAGCTATCTCTACTAGGTTCCCAATGGGACAGCGTTCAAGGCCTCGTCCAATCGGCCTGCGGAGGCGCCATCCAACATGGCAGCTATCACGGGCGTCGACTGGCGAATAAACTCCTCCGCGGCCAAGGAGGAAGTGCTAACGGAGGCCCGTGTTGTCGTCGGGATCCTTTGCGTGCTCCTGGAAGTCCCATCCAGTCGGGTTGGTTCTCAGCGGTGAAGAATTCCAGCTACGCTGCTCTTTGTTCCTCAGCCGCTTCTTCGTTGGCAATGGGGCCGTCCTTCCGGCAGCTTCTACCGTCCCATTCTCCGCCCTCCTCCAACGGATCTCCGGCCGCGCCTGCTTACCTGGACGATGACGGGCTGCCGGTCGCAGTGGACGCCGTGCAGCAGCGGCTGCGGCAGATCGAAGCCAGTTACAAACAGGAAGTGGAGGTGCTGAGGCGGCAGGTTCGACAGCTTCAGCTTAAACTGGAGAGCAAACAGTTCTGCACGCCGCCTTCTGAGCCCGATGTTGACTACGAGGATGATATTGTGAGTTTGTGCTTTTTTGTGTGAACATTCAGTACATTTATTATGGTCACTGTGGATCCTTGAAAAAATACTGAATTTAGTTTTTTAACTACATTTAAGGACTTGGTTTTAAATATCTTAAAAGGTTTAACAGAACCATGATACTGACTACTGTCATTTTAAACTGCAGAAGGCTTAATAATTTAATAATCCCAAAGTTACACATATATAGTATGTTTACATATATAAATAATTGTAACATTTTTGCAAATAAATACACAAAATGTGTGTGTATAAATTGTAACATTTTTAACAACAAAAAACAAACAATATATATATGTGGTGTATATATTTACATTATTTTCAAAAACAAAAAATGTAATTCCAATAATAAGAAAAAATACATATTTTTAGAACTGTAAACTTTTTGAAAATAAACAAAGTGTGCGTGTGTGTATATGTATGTATGTGTGTGTATTTAAAAAAGCCAATTCAAATATAAGAAAAAATATTTTTTTATTAACTTTGCTTGACCTGCAATATTTTAATTGTTTTTTATTATTATTAACTGTCAGTTTTATTAAAAAATAAAAAAAACTTTAAAGCTTTACATGTTTTAATAAAACATGAAATATTTTATTTTTATAAAACATTTTCTGTGATTTTTTTTCCCCTCAGCACAATATTTTGAAGTGTCATTATTTTTAAGCAAAATGCAACATACTTTTTATAAGGCATTAAATATTTTGTATTTTAGTTGTATTTTTATTTAAAAATATATATTTTCAATGTTTCAAATGTTTCATAAACATTTTCAATGTTTTTTTAAGGTAAATATTTTTTAGCATCAGTATTTAAAAAAACAAACAAAAAAAACTAAGTAGTTTTTATAAAGCATGCAATAATTTATATAAAACATTACATGTTTTATTTTATAAACATCAATTATGTCATGTCTGTATAATACTTTCAGTATTTTTTTTATCAAAATATTCTTATAGTCAGTATTTTCATTAATCATAGAAAATGACCTTTGTAAAGAATTTAATCATTTTGTTAAACATTACATTTGCTTAACTTTCCCCCAAAAATGTTAATTTAATATTTTTTTTATACATATATATGAATAATTACATTTTTAAGAGAAGTACAAATATAATTAAAATGTATTTTTATTTAAAGATATTTAAAAATTTAATAGTAGGAATAAATTACACTTTTCAAATACAAAACATCTCTTTAAACTGCAGTAATATTTAACAATATTACTATTATATGTATTACATATATCAGAAATACTATCAAAAACAAAACTTGATCTTGAACTCATTCACTCATTCCAAACTTTTAAAACATTTCATTTTCGTAAATTAAGTGAATGATGTATTTTTTTAGATGACAGTGTGTAGTTCTGTATTAACTTAAGGTCTTTGGCCCGGTTTCACAGACAGGGTTTAGGTTAAGCCAGGATTAGGCCTTTGTTCAATTAGGACATTTATGTAGTTTTTAGAAATATTCCTTAGGTGAAAACATTACTGGTGTGCATCTTGAGACAAAACGAAAAATCGGACATATTTTAAGATCAGTCAGTGCAAGTTTCTTTCAGTTTAAACAGCCCAGACATGCATTTTAGTCTGGGACTAGGCTTAAGCCTTGTCTATGAAACTGGGGGTTAATGTCTTAAATTTATGTAAAAAAAAAAAAAAAAAATTCTTATTTACTTTTGCTTTCAAAATCAATTTTTACATGGCTGATGGAGTCAGCTTCATGGCTCAATGGCAATACAAAAGTGAGATTTGTGCATTTAGTCAAGTTTTAAAACACAAAGTTAAAAGCCTTGTTTGATTGACAGCTGTGATATGATCACATCCATCTTAATACTAGTTCTAAAGGGCTCTGCAGTCATTGTGACTCCACTGACGTCTGCTCTCTTCCTCCAGACGTGTCTGCGTGAGTCTGACGGCAGCGATGAGGAGGACTCTCTGTCCAATCACAGCGAGGATCGCCTCAGCGAGGGCAGCTGGGACCGTGTGGAGAGGAAGGACACAGAGGTCAGTCATATCACTCTCTACTGATGCTGCACAGCACAGATGATGATCATCAGACAGTTGAACAAGCTTGTTTTTGGATGCGCAGGTCACCAGATGGGTGCCGGATCACATGGCTTCTCACTGCTTCAACTGCGACTGCGAGTTCTGGATTGCCAAGCGACGCCATCACTGCAGGTGCGGCCCATTTCCTGTCAGCAGTGTAGAAATATGAGCACAGCACTTTTCACACTTGATGACTTTCTTTTTTTTTTTTTGAGGGATTCCCACTTTTTTCCTCTCTGAGATTTCCAGGTTCTCTCAGAGATTTTAAATAGTATGAAATATTTAGTTAATAAACTCTGAAAACTGAATTTCACAACAGTTGATTTATTACAAATAATTAAGATACCCAATGTTTTTTTTTTTGTTTGTTTTTTAAAGATCAAAATGTCTGTTTATGATGATTGTGCATAGTTTTTTTTTTTATTATATGGTTGTTAGTGGCAATTCAGGCTTGATTTCAACAATCAACAGTTAGAAATCCCTGTAATATGATTGATTTTAAACATTGTTGATTAATTGCATTTGTTTTCTTCTATGATTAAATATTGGATTTGTAAGTTAATGTGATTGGTTGACTGATTTTATAGAATATTTGTTGTTAATTTTAATATTATATAAGTGCTATTTTAGAATTACTAATACTACAAATTAGCTTTTATTTTTTTTATTTTTACTTTTAATTTTAACTTAGATTGTAATTATTATTATTTTTTTAATATTTGTATTATATTTAATTTAAAATGGAAAATATTGCATGGGCAATTTATTTAACCGAGATGAAATAAGTTCAAGGTTTTTTTTTTATCTAATACTTGTATATTTTTTAGGAAGTATGTATATTTTATCTTTTTTAAAATGTATTTCTATTTACCTTTAGTTTATTATCAGTAATAGTAATTTTAGGATTTGACTAAAAATGGTAAATATTGTGTGGGCAACTAATTTAAGATAAAATGAGATAAAATAAGTTCAAGTTTTTTATCTAATACTTAAGTTTTATTTTTCATAAGTATGAATATTTCAGCTTTTTTTTAAATGTGTTTCTTTTTACTTTTAGTTTATTTCCAGTAATAGTAGTTTCAGGACTAAAAAAAAACTTAAAATGGGAAATATTGCCTTGGCAACTTAAATAATTAAAATAAAATAAGTTCTTAAACTTCAATGTTTTTATATTATTTACCTTTAGTTTATTTTCAGTAATAGTACTTTTAGGAGGAAAAAAAACTAAAAATGGGAAATATTATGTGGGCACTTTATTTATGAGAGATCAAATAAGTTCTTTTTTTTTTTTGTCTAATACTTGTATTTTATTTTTATTTTTTGTATGTATGCATATATCAGCTTTATTTATTAGATATTTCTTTTTACCTTTAGTTTATTTTCAGTAATAGTAATTTCAGGACTTCAACAATAAAAAAAAAAAAAAAAAGGGAAATATTACGTGGGCAATTTATTTATCTGAAATCAAATAAGTTCAGGTTTTTTATCTAATACTATTTTATTTTTGTAAGTATGCATATATCAGCTTTATTTATTAGATATTTCTATTTACCTTTAATTTGAATTCAGTAATAGTCATTTTAGGATTTAAAAAAAGGAAAGTTGCGTGGGCAACTTATTTAAATGAAATATAATAAGTTTAAGAAACAACTAATTTTGTACTTAATGCACTTTAATTGTGCTGAAATCCAACTAAAGATATACTTAAGTAAATTTGATTGCGCCAAAGTTGAACAACTTTAGGTACACTTTAAATATTTTGCATTTAAATATAATAGTTAAAGACCATGCAATCCTCACCAAAAGTGACATTAAAACATATTTTAGTCTTAATATTAAGAAATGTACATTGTGCACAAGTCGTAGATTAATTACAGTTTTGGTAACACTTTACAAGAAGGTTCATTAGTTAACATGAATTAATAATGAACTGCACTTATACAGCATTTATTAATCTACTAATACATTATTAAAATCTTGTTATAAAACGGTTAGTTCCATTCCTCAATTCTGATTGGTCAGCAGCTGTGTCGTATTCATGATACGGCACTGCTATGACCGCTTCACTCAACGGTTTTGTGTATCATTGAACCCCCTTAGCAACCACCCTTAGCAACGTAAACACAGCTGCTGCAGTTAGGGACTACTTTTTACAGCGGAAGGCAGTTAATGATTTTACTTTATGAAAATGTACAACTTAATATATATAAATTAATATATATTTTTGATTTTAATATTTTTATTGTGTGGTAACCGTTTTATAAAAGCAATAAGGTACTTGAGGCCGTGCTGTATCGTGAATAAATCACGGCTGAAGGGGTTGCAGGCACTCCGCTTCGCGTCATGCCTAACAACGCCCTTCAGCCGTGATTTATTCATGATACAGCACGGCCTCTCGTACCTTATTGCTTAATTAACATTAGTCAATGCAGTGTGAACTAACATGAACATACAATGAGCAACTGTATTTCCGTTAACTAACGTTAATAAAGATTAGTAAATCCAGTAACAAATGTATTGCTCATGGTTAGATCATGTTGGTTTGTACATTAACTAATGTTTAACTAATGAACCTTATTGTAAAGTGTTACCACAATTTTTATATCGGTAAGTCTCGAGCGATATGCCAGTAAATATGGTAATAGATTTGAACTATACTTAGTGCACGATAAATGCATTTTAAATCTCTTACTTTTTTACTAGAGTAGTTTGTTGGTTTACTGTAGTGAAATATTGAATGCAGTGTTTATAGTTGAGTATGTGATGAATCATATAGTGATGATATTCCCGTCCTGCTTTCTCGTAGGAACTGCGGTAACGTGTTTTGTAAGGACTGCTGCCACCTGAAGCTGCCCATTCCAGACCAGCAGCTGTACGACCCGGTTCTGGTGTGCAACACCTGCTACGACCTGCTCCTGGAGTCGCGCACGCGAGAACTGCGCTCGCAGCAGCTGAAGAAAGCCATCGCCACCGCGTCCAGCTGAGACGGCCAATCGCAGAGCGACGCACACGCAGGCGTCCAATCAGACGCCCGTCATTTAGAGCAAGAGCCGCTCTCTGCCTCCTTCCCCCCGCCAACCACGAGACGAGGCCGATTAAGAGTCCGCTCCGATCGGCCCTGGGACCGATCGACACGAGGAACGGGATTGGATCAAATCCAAAAACACGAGGGCGGTTTGCGACGGAGGGGCGTTTTTATCACTGCGAGTGAACTCCGAGCTTCTCTGGTTGGGGACACTAACTTAACCCAGGATTCTTGGGTTGGAAAACCCAAAGAGAAGCGTTTCTTCATCTGGAAACCACCACACGGCCCCTGTGCATCACTCACATCCTTCCCTTAAAACTCGGCGACTCCGAAGCCCCAGAGGCTCACTATTTAAAAAAACAAATAAAACAAGCTGCTACAGTATTTAAAAAATGAGATAATTCTAACTTTTGTATCATTATTTTGTGCACTACGGAGGGCGTTTGAGACCAAAACGGAGCTGTTTGTCTGCTGATATGAAGCTTGAATGTACAATTGTTTGGTTTCTTTTTGTTTTCCGTCAACTGGAGGGATTGGCAGATGCGGTTGCTGAATAAAAGCTGCCAGTTTGCATTGATTTGACTGCGATTTTTGTGCACAGAACGCTACCTACTTTGTTTCTCAGCCAATCCCGTCGAAACCGAAGCGCGCTTTAGCTCAACTGTGAAATGGTTTTCACTCCGTTTGATGTGAAATACACGACTTTAAATGCCAAAATCCCACTCGAATTTTTTACATATCCTACATATCAATAATATATAAACAGAATCACTCCTAAATTCACGTTTGATCTGGCCGGTTGTCCGTTTGTGGCAGGAAAAGCAAGAATTAAAAACAGAGCAAGCTGAACATTTCTGCTGTATGTTGTTGTGTGCGTTACGGTAAAACTATAGCCATGTTGCACTGCTCCCGTCTACTTTAGCCAGAATGCTAGTGTACTAGTTTCTTCATCTGAACAAACCAATGACGATAAGATTTCAGTTGAAACGCGTGGATCATTGGAAACTGGTGGCGATTTAAAAGACTTTTGTATTGAAGAGGGTTTCACCGTTTCATCTTCTCAACGCATTACATGTTCAAAACAAGTGCTATGATTTCTCTTTCACATCATCTGCGTCTTCGGGCCCTACGTTGATTGTGTATTGTTATTGGTGAACCTCTCAACAGTGCCATGTGTTTTATTTTCTCACCGATTTGTAACTTTAACATGTTTGACGGTACAATAGCTAGAGGCTTAATAAGAATGGATGAGGTTAAAAACACTGAGAAGCGTTTGATTTTTTTTTTTCTTCTCCATGGTGGTGATGAAGGACACATTTTGAGTTTAAAGCATTAAAAAGGAACCCAGAAATGTGATGTATAGCTATTTGGTCTGTAATAGTGGCTAAAATTTGTCACTTAGTGAATAATTGTTGTAAAGAAATGCACTGTACAAGTTCAATCCCATGGGTTAAATAAAAATAAAATACATCTTTATCAGCCATCTGCGTCCTGTGTTGATCATTCATCTTTTCCTTTTTACAGTATACATTTGTTTAAAGTCATGCATGGAGCTTTAATACTGTGATTAGCATTTATTTTTGTCCATTTGCATTTAAAAAAATGTAAATTAACATTTATCTATTTTTTTTTTCCATCTAAAGACTGGTAACACTTCACAATAAGGTTTCATTAGTTAGCATGAATAAAATAATTTTTGACATTTAGTAATGTATTACAATCAAAGGCTGTTTGTTAACATTAATTAAAACACTGAACTAACATGACCTAACAAAGGATAATGTATTGTATTGTTCATTCATGTTAATACATGAACAAATGACACCTTATTGTAAAGTGTTACTGAAAAAAAATCTATCATTAGGATTAAAGTGATGTTATTATAGGTAGCAAAAACAAACCATTTTGTTACCTAAAATTAATTATCACTGAAAAAAAAAAATAGTTGCCAAGGAAGCTATTCTTATTTAGTTTAACCAAAGCCTTTATAAAAAATAATTTGCATTTAGAAAAAACAAAAATACTAAAAAAAAAAATCGGCTAATTGCCAAGGAAGCTTTCTCATTTTCATTTAGTTTAACTTGATGTACTAAAGTAACTATCACGTTTATGTGTATAGATAGACTATATTATATATAGATATTTAAGAAAAAAACTATATTTAAAAAAATTAAAACTTCTAATTCAAAATAGTAAAACATTTCGTTTAACTTGATGCACTAAAATAAAGTAAAACTGAAATTAAAAACTATAGATAGCAACAACAACAAAAAAACTCCTAAAATTAAAAAGCATAAAAACTAATTCAAAATTCTAAATGACTGAAATAAAACTATAAATGAAAAAAAAAGACTTCAAAACTACAGTAGTGTCACTATTATGCTTCATGCATATTTACTTGCTATGTAAGTCTAAGGCATTAAAGTGCACTTTATTTTGAAAACACAGCAATGAAATCAAATGTATCCATTTGAAGCGGTGAATTTGCTTTTATTTTGCAAATCAAATCAGACAAACATTTTACAAAACGTAAAAAAACTCCAAACATGTTGCTAAGTATAATCTGTAGATAAACATACTGTGACTGAAGTGTGTTAAAGTGACCTAGAACATTGTTTGATGCAAACAAATCGTGCGAGTTCATGTGCTCACTGCCTTCTATACAAAACCTTATGATTCTTTGTAGCACCTTTCAGTAAAAACACTATTAGTGCATTAAAGCTATAAGATGTATTAACATAGATTCAAACAGTCAAGAGATTCTAAAATATTTTTCATATTTACATTGAGTCTGATCTGTTAGGAATTAACCAAGCTTAAAGGAGGAGTTCACTTCCAGAACAAAAATTTAATTTTCAGTTCAAGACAGTTAGGGTATGTTGAAAAACTCCCATCTCATTTTTTCCCTCAACTTCAAAATTGTCCTACATCGCGGTTTTACCTTTTTTGTTAAAGGTGTTTAATCTTCTTCGCATGTTCACTTCGTAAACACTGGGTCAGTACATCTGCAGAGATATACAGTCGTGGCAAAGGTTTTGAGAATGACACAAATATTAGTTTTCACAAAGTTTGCTGCTAAACTGCTTTTAGATCTTTGTTTCAGTTGTTTCTGTGATGTACTGAAATATAATTACAAGCACTTCATACGTTTCAAAGGCTTTTATCGACAATTACATGACATTTATGCAAAGAGTCAGTATTTGCAGTGTTGGCCCTTCTTTTTCAGGACCTCTGCAATTCGACTGGGCATGCTCTCAATCAACTTCTGGGCCAAATCCTGACTGATACAGCAACCCATTCTTTCATAATCACTTCTTGGAGTTTGTCAGAATTAGTGGGTTTTTGTTTGTCCACCCGCCTCTTGAGGATTGACCACAAGTTCTCAATGGGATTAAGATCTGGGGAGTTTCCAGGCCATGGACCCAAAATTTCAACCTTTTGGTCCCCGAGCCACTTAGTTATCATTTTTGCCTTATGGCACGGTGCTCCATCGTGCTGGAAAATGCATTGTTCTTCACCAAACTGTTGTTGGATTGTTGGAAGAAGTTGCTGTTGGAGGGTGTTTTGGTACCATTCTTTATTCATGGCTGTGTTTTTGGGCAAAATTGTGAGTGAGCCCACTCCTTTGGGATTGCTTTACTGCCATCTTCCAAAAGTCTTGGCCTCACTGTGTGTTCAGATGCGCTCACACCTGCCTGCTGCCATTCCTGAGCAAGCTCTGCACTGGTGGCACTCCGATCCCGCAGCTCAATCCTCTTTAGGAGACCATCCTGGCGCTTGCTGGACTTTCTTGGACGCCCTGAAGCCTTCTTAACAATGCAGTGGAAAGTCTTTTTTGGGATTAAGTTAATTTTCATGGCAAAGAAGGACTATGCAATTCATCTGATCACTCTTCATAACATTCTGGAGCATATGCAAATTGCTATTATAAAAACTTAAGCAGCAACTTTTCCAATTTCCAATTTCCAATATTTATGTAATTCTCAAAACTTTTGGCCACGACTGTACACTCTTAAAAATAAAAGTGCTACTTGATGCCATAGAAGAACTTTTTTTGTCTAAATGGTTCCATATAGAACCTTTAACATCTGTTTTACAAAAGGCTCCTTGTGGCAAAAGAAGGTTCTACAGATTATAAAAAGGTAAGAATGAGATGGTTCTTTGTGGAGCCAAAAATAGTTCTTCTATGGCATCACTTGAATAAACTTTTAAAGCACCTTCAATTTTAAAGAGTGTAGTACAATTTTGTAAAAGGATTTTTGAATTTGAGGGAGAAAATACGATGGGAGTTTTTCGACATACCCTGTCTTGAATCAGAAAAAAGTTCAAGCAGAACAAGATAAAACAAGCATTTGAGGTTAAAAAGAATATAATTGTAATAAAATAAAAAATATAACCTGTCGTTTTGCTAGATAAGACCCTTCTTCCTAGGCTGGGATCATTTGAATCTGCATTTTGGAAGTTCAGACTTGGGAGCACCATTAAAGTCCATTATATGGAGAGAAATCCTGAAATGTTTTCCTCAAAAAACAATTTCTTTGCAACTGAAGGAAAAAAGACATGAACATCTTAGATGACAAAAGGGTGAGTATATTATCTGTACATTTTTGTTCTGGAAATGAACTTTAATGAAATCTCAAATGTTTTTTAAAGTCACATCATAAAAAACAGCACATGCAACACATACAGAACATTTACATAAAGGACATAGCATATACAACACAAAAACATACATAAAATATGAGGAAAATGTACATCTCTTTAAATTGAGACTGTAAATTTAGAGGAATAATTCTTAAGTTCTAACGACAGTTAATTAGCACTGATTTCTGAATCTATAAAAACAAAGGAAAACCAGTGGCAGGCCAACTATTACACTCATTCAATAGAACAATAACACTTCAACATATAATAGAAGCACTTTGTGGAGCTCATGCAAAGCTGATCCTTTTAACCTGCAGATCAAACATGATTTACACAGCTTAGAGAAAAAATATATAATACAAGTATTTTTCTAGCTTGTTATTTCTGCTTTGAAATCCTCTGCCTCATAAATGTCCATTGTATGTGCTTGAGCTCGGCTTCTTCAGCTTCACATCCACGTCAGGTAATGATGAGAAGGGCAAACTAAAAACTGACTTTTAGTTTTACAGATATAACAGGGCACACATCAGTCCATACAGATTGTACAGGACACTTTGTAGTTAAAAACAAAAGAACAAAGAAAGCCAACATTGCCAATAATAATAATAATAATACTAGCCAATGCCAGTTCTGTACAAATAAGCACTTTTCGGTAAAAAAAAGTAAACAATATTTGTGACCCTGGAACACAAAACCAATCACTAGGGTCATTTTTTTTAATTGAGATGTATACATCACCTGAAATCATCTGAATAAAGCCTTCCATTGATGTATGGTTTGTTAGTTAAATCTTAGCCAGATATTATCCTGTACTATTGAAAATTTGCAATCTGAGGGTGAAAAAAATAAATAAAAATCTAGATATTGACAAAATCACCTTTAAAGTTGTTCAAATGATATTCTTAGCAATGCATCTTACTAATCAAAAATTAAGTTTTGATATATTTACGGTAGGAAATTTACTAAATATCTTCATGGAACATGATCTTTACTTAATATCAATGATTTTTGGCATAAAAGTAAAATCGATCATTTTGACCCATACAATGTATTATTGACTATTTCTACAAATATACCCGTGCTGCAACTTAAGACTGGCTTTGTGGTCAAGGGTCACATTTTATAAATATTATAGCCATGTGAGTCTGTAATAGTGCTAAATACAAATAAATAAATAAAGATAAAGTTACAAAGTAACTGACAGAGAAATGTCCCAGTCATGCTCCACTTGTATTTTCTTAATTCTGACAATAAATCAAACTCAAGGAAAGATACAATGTTAAGAATGACCTATTATCATCAAGCGTTATGATAAAAGACCAATACAGTTGTTCAAGCATTATTATTAATAAGAAGCGCAGTAGTTAACCCTTGTGCACGCTTATGGACATTTTTGTCCGTTTCAGTTTTTTATAAGTTATAAGTGTGCATGTGTTAATGCCAACTGCATACATTTTGGCTCAGGTGTTTATTTTTATTGAAATTGTAATATTTCACCCTCATTTCCTTCAAAAAATCAATTTTACAATGTCCACACTGAAACCCAATTTTTTAACCCAGGGCCATTTGACTATAAAAATGATGCAATATTTGCTAATAGGCATTTATTCGATCGGCAAGGCTTCAAATTTTACATTTTTACCATTTTTTACTAGATTGTGCCATTTATTCAATTTTACATATACATTAAAAAAAAAAAATCTAACACTACATAAAAATATAAATGCCTCAAAATGAATGTTGTTCTTCACTGACACACCCAGGAATCTAATAAGCAAAGAAAAAAATTCCGCTCAGCATTTAGTATATGGAAATCACTATTTTTCATTTCTTCATAAAAAACACCTGTGGCATTATGCAAACAAACCAGCATTTAAAGGGTTACAGTTCTGAAAATTAATGAATGTTTGGTATCTATGGATAGAACAGATGCTGGTTAAAAAATCGACATCAGTGAAAGTGGAAAAAAATATTAATAAATAAAATTATGACAGATTTTGGACATGGACATTGTCTAAAACTTTTTCTTTCTGAACGCACAAGGGTAAACATTTGATATAGATCAAAAAAAGTTCAAAGTTGTCCTAAGACATGAACAGCTTTGGTTTTTGGTTTTAGGACAACTTTGATAAAAAGGTTTTGATCCACTTCAAATATTGACTACTGTAATATATACACACTCTTAAAAATAAAGGTGCTTCACAATGCCAAAGAAGAACCTTTTTTGGTTCCATAAAGAACATTTAACATCTGAAGAACCTTTCTGTTTCACAATTCTTCAGATTCTAAAAAGGTAAGAAAGAGATGGTTCTTTGTGGAGGCAAAAATGGTTCTTCTATGGCATCGCTGTGAAGAACCTTTTAAAGCACCTTTATTTTTAAGAGTGTAGGGTGGATTCAGATAAATTGTGAAACTTTTTTGCAATTGAGATGACTGGGAGAATATTTTCCCAATTATCCAGAATTAACCCTTTTGTCAAATCTGAACAAAGATTAATAAACAGTTAACAAAATACAATTAAATCGTTAAAGGTTACCACGTTTATTTAATCACAGATGAGATGATTCACAGACAGGAAGATCTAGGGGCTAGGGATGATCACAGGACCTATCTGCAGCGTTCAGCTCAAACATGTCTGTCTGTAATCATCAGGTGCTCCTGAAAACATCTCAACTAGCTGATTCAGGTGTTTTGATCAGGGTTGGAGAGCTCAACTATGCAGGAAAGTATAGATCAAACAGGGTTGGGCTGTTCCTCAGCTGCTGTGGAAATCAGAAGATTTAAGAAAAAATGACACAAGATTGTTCTAAAAGTTTTATTTTTAGCAATTGTAAAAGCCCTTTCACACCAAAAAGTAAACTGAATAAGCCTCAGGCTGAAGGAAAAGTAAAATCACGTCAGTAAAACTGTAGGAGAAAGGAGCAACACTCTTCAGCAATGAAAAAAAGGAAGCACAAATGTTAGTTAATCTGAAGTCATTTTTGCTTATTATATGGTTGAATTGGATCATTGAAGGTCAGCAGCAAAGACATTGGTTAATAAAATGGGATTAAATACATTAAGGAGAATTGTGTTATTTAACACTTAATTATTGGAGGTTTGTGTCATATTCTGAGTTTGTATTTCTTTGTTTTTATACATTTTTGAGAAATAAAAATTTTTTTTGCAAGTGAGGTGAATTAAAAGCGGAATAAATAAGCTTTCCATTGATGCATTAAATCGTTAGGACAAGACAATGGCTGAGATACAGCCATTTGAAAATCTAGAATCTGAGGGGGCAAAAAAATTCTAAATAATGAGAAAATCGCCTTTAAAGTTGTCCAAATGAAACTCTCCGCAATGCATATTACTAATCAAAAAATACATTTTGATATATCTACAGGATGAAATGTACACAATATATTTATTTAATATCCTAATGATTTGTGTCATAAAAGAAAAATAGATCATTTTGACCCATACAATGTATTGTTAGCTATTAAATACACCCCTATTATGTTTACACAGCGCTTACTCCAGATTTCTCTCCACATGCGAACAGGAGACTTATCAGTCAATAAATACAAAAGCAAAAGTTACTTATTTGTAACTCAGTTGTGTTCTTGTAAATGAAAAAGGCGTTACTTTAAAAGTAATCCGAATATGTAACTCGCGTTACTTGTAATGCGTTACCCCCAACACTGATCGTCCGTTTGTTTGAACGCGAATCTAGTTATCGTTCTTGGTGTGAACTCAAAAAATCTCTCATATATTTCTAGTTAAAAGGCTGTTTCCATTTCATTCCGTGCGTCTACAAACGGAAAAACGCGTAAGCGAATGACACCAAGTTCGTTAATCTAGAGACATACCAAAAGCCATTGGGCTGACTAACAAAAAGCAGGCCAACGCTGAGGTAAAACTCCCAGTTGTTTTCTCCACAGACTGATAAGCTTTACTTTTTAACGAACACAGAGCGAATTAACCTTTCCAAACGGACCTACCGTGAAGTTGTTAAACGAAGAAAAACCCTTCTGTAAAACTCTGAAGTCAGTACAACAATTTTCATAAAACAAACACGATCCTGAGGAGATCCACTCACGGAGACGAACAAACCGCGGGAAATGAGTTAAATAAATAGTGACACGCCCACTTCAAATCACGTGATTGAAACAGCTTCTCAAAAGTCTCATCATGTATTTATTTTGTTTGTTGTGATTCATCTCGGCTGGTTAGTTTGGTTTCTGGCTTAGAAATCTTTACTGAAGATTTGGATAAATTACCTAAGTAGACAAGTAATGGAAGAATACTTTTTGAACTATCTCAAAATGTAATAAAAAAATTAGCTAATTGAATATCACAAACAAACAAATACATTCACTAGCTATATTTAAATGCATTTTAGGCTTCTGTTTGTATTATTTGCAGTATTGCTCTAGTAGGCTATTATTATTTTAAAGTAGGCTGTAATGATAAACTGTTGTGAGTCGGCCATTAGATGTCACCAAACTCACATTAATGACTGTTTTGCGCTCAGCTGGTCGATATTCATAACTGCATTTCTGTTGTGGAAGCAGGTGTTTAACTTTACACAAGATATAATAATCCCCCATCTACACACTATAAAGTATATGAGCAACGCGGAAAACTATAAAACGATTTGAAGTGCATTTTCATCTGAAAATCTGAAATATGTTTTATAATTTACAGCACAGTAAAATGAGACGCAGTGAAAATAAAACAATAAAAATCATTCAACACTTCCTACTTCCTGACAGAATTTTCCTCATTTTCCAACAATACATTTCCCTGAAATACATGCAGGAACAAAAATACTGCAAGAACCATTAATGATTTCACCTGGAATAATCCAATAACGAGTGCCATTTTGCGGATTGCTCATGCTTTAATTAATTTCAGTTTGGAAACATGAGTAATAGCCAATTAAAAAACAAAGTCTGAATAAGTCTTTTTGTCATATGCTGCCATATACAGTTATATACAGGATTGTCTCTAATAAATGCAAGTTTATGTCAACTGTAAATTGATTTGGATTAAAAAAGAGGCATTTTTTTACTGCATTATCGTTAATTTATCTTGCATTATACTCAAAATCATACACAGGTGAGGAGATTTTGTCACTGTATTGGTATTTATCAGCTTTATTTAACAATGATAGATAGATAGATAGATAGATAGATAGATAGATAGATAGATAGATAGATAGATAGATAGATAGATAGATAGATAGATAGATAGATGCATGTCTAAGTTTTGTATTTCTTAGTAGTAATAATGAGCCTATTTAATACAGGTGATGCATGTAAGACGGCGTGTGATATGATGCTCTCGATATTAGAGGAATGTGATGGGAGGGGCCAGCAGACTCCATCCTGTCCATTGATAGATATATTACTATATAAGAGACGATCACACTCTCAAATGGTCACATTTGGTCGAGTCTCATTGCTGGAGTCACAGGACTTTCACAATGCGGTGTCTGCTTTCAGCTTATCTTTTGCCACTGATTCTGCATTCGTGCACCGGTGCAGGTGAGTCCGCCACATTCATTTGGTTATATATCTACTCAATGGCAATGCTGCAATGGTGCTTAATGCATGATAAACGCCTTCAAATTCAATCAAATTCAGGTAGCATCCATTTGAATATATATAGGCTAGATATAAACATTTAGCATTGATCAGAGTAAACTTATTGAATGGCTTTAGATCTGATTAAATTCATTAGTTCTCATTAATAACGAATGTGCATCATTTGAAGTTTAAAAGACTGACTCTGTGTGAAATGTACATTATTCGCAAACAGTTAAGCTATATTTAGAGTCTATATTTCTTTTATGCACACTGTTGATTTATATCTGAAATTAGTTTTTTTGTTTTAACAATAATGTCAGGTAATTTTAGTAAAACTTCAGCAAGCCTCGGGCTTTTTAAAAGTACACAATGGAAAAGCGCATGATGCTTTTTATTGATCTTTGTTTATTTATTTACAGTTTTTATTATTCACAACTAAGAATGACTGATAAACCATTTTATTTAAAACCAATAATAAAGATGATCCAACTATTCAAACTCAAAACATATTGGTCTTTATTCGTGTCTTTTGTAAGTCGCACATAAATCTATAGCTTACCTAGGCAGACTGTCAGAGTTATTAATCTTGTAAATTTAGAAGAACCTTCAGGTCATCTGAAGCACGAAGCTCGAACCCTAACGTCCGTCGGGAAAAAAATAAATCCTGCGCACTCATTTTCTGGAGGAAGGAGGAAGGAGCATCTTTCTTTCTGCTCAAGCACACTCTGTGCGTTCTTGATTCTTATGTAGGACGAGCTCTTAAAATCCAGAGTGTTTGCCAACGTAATGCGCTCGATGAAGCTTTGAAGCGCCATCGTTCCTCAATAGAGCTGCACCTGTCGATCACACGATGACTTTCTGTAGAAATGTTCGGTGCGCGATCTGTTCAAGTTCCAATTTGTCCTTTGGCGCCCTTTGTACACCAGCCTAAACCAAATGTCACTGAAGACAGTTCAAAATGTGTTTTAGTGTGATATGTAAATGAACACTAAAGTGATCATTAGCCTACAGTATTTAATTTTCAGAAACAAAGTTCTCGAGCAGCGCACTGTTTCTATGGTTACCTCAAAAAAAAAAAAAAAAAAAAAAACACTAATGGGATTTCTATGATATTTACCGCCAGATGAAAAAAGGCAGGCTGAATTTCTGTTTCTGTTCTATTTAAGGTATGAAAAACAACAAAGGGATAAACAATTACAGCATCTGAATAGATTTTCAGATGCAACGTACTGTTGATATATGGTTACCTCTAATGACAAAAGCGATTTGTGAAAATTCGTCTTGATTTGTGGCTACTAAAACGTTTGAAAAGCTACAAAAATGCACTTTGGGAAACGTTAAATGAACAATAAAGTGATAAATAGTATTTAAGTTGATTTTTGTCTATTTACAGCCACGTGAAAATTAGCCTGTTGAATTTGTCATGTTTTGTTGTTTTTTAAAGGTATGAAAAACAATGAAGGGATAAATATTTACGGTATTTATGACTAGATTTTCTGAGGCGAGGTACTGAGCGGCATATACTGTTGCTATGGTTACCTCTAACAACAAACACAGTTTCTGTTCGCGATCATATTTACCGCCAAATGTAAATACACGTTCTGAACTTGTCTTGTTTTGTGGTTACTAAAACGTTTGAAAAGCTACAAAAATGCACTTTGGGCACCGTTAAATTAACAATAAAGAGATAAATGTTTACAGAATTTATGCTTCTTTTTTGGACACGAACAATTCTGTCTATTTACCGCCAGATGAAAATAGGCGGGTTAAATTTGTTATGTTTTGTTCTGATTTAAAGGTATGAAAAACAACTGTGGGTTAAATAATTAGGCTCTAGTACTTATGATTAGATTTTTAGATGCAAAGTACCAGACTATAGAAAACCAAAGTCCCTTTAAGGCAAGTCATGTCACTCGGCGGCCATCTTTGAAACGCCTCTCGGGCATGCAAGTGCAGCTCTTATCTCTTTGAATGGGGAAACATCAAATTCTCCAAACCTGTTCACCAAGCTGACGATTAAATTTCATATTTTAAATCTCCAAATAAATCCAACAAGAACTGCCTTATATATATGGTTCCTTGTGCTGCAATAGTGTTAAAAAACGCTTTTGTTTCAGGCTAGATGAGCCAGTGCGCATGCAAGGGTATTCTATAGTCTTTGGTCTAAATATGCATTCTAAACTTGTCTTGATTTGTGGTTCCTGAAATGTTTAAAAAGCTAGTTGAAATGTAAAAAAACACACTTTGATCAATAAAGAGATAAATAGTCACAGTATTTTTGCTCTTTTTATGATATGACGAACACGATTTCTGTTTGCGAGTGCATATTATACCTGGTCTGAGCTTGTCATGTTTTTTTGGTTTTTAAAGCAATTAAAAGCCTGTTTAAACACAAAAAAATCAATGACTGACAGATTAATTCCAGTGGTTCCCAAAATGTATTTACACAGTGAAGTCACACATAAAAATGTCTCAATGTTAGTTAACAAAATATCAAAGCAACTGTCAATGATTGTAAATAATCGACTAGCTTAAAGACATTAAAACATAATCTCCTGCTTTGATGTTACATTTCCTGTTCTCTTGGATTGAAACACTGACACACATTTTCTGTAAAGCTGCTTTGAAACGACGCATATTGTTGAAAAGCACTATACAAATAAAAATGACTTGACAAAAGGAAGTTTGTTCGCTTTGAAATGCTAAAACAATAGATGGAGTGTTGAAAGTGAGGACAAAGGCTGTATTTGTTTGATGATAGTTAATGTGATTAAAACTTTGAAAATTATGACGTTAGCGAACAGGAAAGATCATGCAACATTTGATTGATGATATTTCTAATGCAATGACATTCAGATATTTTTAAGTGTGACTTAAGCCAGCTGTATGTGAATAAAATGCTCTATGTCTGCATACAATGACTTCATATCAGAATTCCTATTGATTATCCATCAGTAATCAATAATGCACTCAGTAGGTTAAAGATAGCTCTGCATTCGAATTCATTGTGCACCTGATCAACACACTTACTGTATCACAGCTTCAGTCCCTCTGGAGAAAACGGAGGTGGAGTGAACTGTAAATGACTTTCAATTAAAGCATCTGCTAAATGGCAGCTAACTAAATTAAAGGTCAATAAATGTCAATATGATTTATAAATGGCACCTTAAGTGGTACTAATGAAGCCAATGGGAATATTTACACGCTGCACTGAAGAGCTGCATTATGACATGCTGAAATACTGACTCATCCTAATGAAGAAAGTAAGAGCATGTACAGAATGCAACTCCAAAGGTAGCTTTCTAGTGCAGTTATTGTAACCAAAAAGAAAAGTGACTGATTTGAAAAGGTCAAGGCTCTATGCCTACTTGTCTTTTCTGGAGCACTTTCTAAACAATAATAAAAAAAATTCTAACTCTATTAAAAGTATACCATCTTTTATGTCAATTTTTAAACATTTTAATTTCTAATTAAAACAACAGAATAAAAACCAGTAAAATAAAAATGACTTACCAATCTAATGAAATTAACAAAATTAACACTGGGCTTGTACTACAGAGGTGGCACAGAAAAACACAAAAGATGGCATGAGTGCAATTAAATTCACAAATTCATGTTTAGATGAATGTTTTAAATATACGATTTTGAATACAGAGATATTAAACTATTTAATTAAATGAAAAGATACTATTAAAATGAAACTAAATCTACCAGTAGGTGGCAGCAAGTCACTGATTTAATTACTGAATCATTCATTTGATTCATTCGAATGGCTGATTCATAGGAATAAAGCAAGTGACTGTCTTTATAAATGGGAAATTGAATCATTTCACTAGATTCGTTTAAAAACGCACACTCATTTATAATGAAACAGTTCTGTGTTTGAATGGAGATGTGCAGAAATTTGTTTTAGACTATTTTTGACTTCGAAATAGAGCAAAATCAGGCAATAATATTATAGTCAGACAATGTAAGTCACTTAATAATACTTTCTTGTTTATTTAACTGTTGTATAAAATCAATATGTCATTTACAAATTCCCTTAAAAGCTGTCACTCATCTTAGTTCATCGCAATCTCACAAAGTTCCATTATAATCAACGAAGCTCTCTTATTAACACTCTCTCTACACTTTGTTTATGAAAGGATTGGTGAGATATGTCTGTGATGCATTACTTAACATTGCAACACATAGAAACTCCTCCTCTGAGCACAAACACAAAAATGCTGATCGAGGCAGTTGCACATGGTGCTCCTAAATACATTTTCAAAGTCGCACACAGTAGTTTTCAGTCGCAAATGGGAGCCCTGACTGTCAAGTAATTCTTCCTTATATGAAATGCTAGGAAAAAAGCAATAAATATGAGGTAAACATGTTAAACAGCCACCTGAATGTGTAGAATATCAAAAATATAGTACTCAATTGAGAAAACTGTCTTTCTAAGCAGGTTCCTGTGTTTATATGATACAGATCGTAAACACACTGACGGAGTGACTCATAGTAGATTGCGTTTCACGCCAGGATTTGTTTTGCTTCATGTGCATGACACGGTATTTTCTTTGCTTTGTCTTTTGTGTCCTTGTTCAGCCACAGAGTTGCGTCTTTGGCTCTTTGAGATATTATTGTGACCCACTGTGACACTTTCTCACGCCGCTCTAAAGATCAAAGGCTGTTTGTTAATTCATATCAGTCAACAGGCAGGTCTTGTACTCCACTGACGATTATTACCTTCATATTACCTGCTCATTTAAAGCCAAATTACTTCTTATTGATCAACAGACACAATCTTTGATCCATGTTTACATTATGGTCAAAGATATTCAAAGCATGAATGTTTGCACTAGTGTTGCTCACTTTTTTTTTGCAGTGTTGATTCTGGAAGTATTTTTCCATTCATATTTCTTATCCATCTTATTCTTCTATGCGGAAGTAAGCCTATGAGCGAGACTTATTAGCTGCTGTAGGAAAATAATGAAAAGAAATATAGCTGCAAGCAACAAATATGGGGCTAAGCACAAAAAAATAGGGATCAAAGAATGGCATGGAGTGGCAGACCAACTGCAACAATGAGTAATTAAAGCCATTTTAGGATGATTTTAGTCAAACTGGCTGAAAAATACAATCTCTGGTCAAATGATTTAATGGGATTTTACTTTTTAGCAATAGGTGGCACTGTTACCAAATTGACGTGGGGTGGTCAGTGTAAGGAGACAATTGCACATACAAAGTTTGGTGTCAATATATCAAAGCTTTGCAGAGATACAGCCTCAGACGTCATGCCTTAAGTTTGTCGCATTGCTACGGTTGCATTAAAAACGGTTTTGTCTACCGACACAAAATCTATACCATTTTGTCAGCACAGTCTGATGATGATCTGATTCGATTTTGGTGAAAATTGGACCAATGGTCAAGGAGGAGTTTAAAAAAGTAAATTTTAAACAAAATCAAAACGGAGGACAGGAAGTACGGCCGATCATGGATTAATTGGTATCTGTGTTGTCGGCATGACCCAAGGAATATTTTGAGACCAGTTCACTATAATAGGCTAATTCTATCAGAAGTTATTAACAGTGTTGTAAATGATATTATTGATTGTTAATGAATGGTTTATCACTCTCGACCAGTGAGTGGTGGTGTTACAAAACTTCTGTGGTGGGGTCAGTGTGAGGCCACAATGGCACATATAAAATTTTATGTCAATATGTCAAAGCTTTGTAGAGTTACAGCCTCAGATGCAGTTGGGCATCTTTTCAGGAAATTCATTGATACGTTAAATGAAAACCTTTTGCATATTGACACAAAAATCATAACTTTTTGCAAGCATGATCTGAAGATGATGTGAGTCAAATTTGGTCAAATCAACAGCTGAGTAGTAGTTTAAACAGGAGGTTTTCAACATAAATCGAAATAGAGGACAGGAAGTTCGGCCCACAATGGAATAATTGGTGTTAATGTTGTTGGCCTGGCCCAAGGAATATTTCATTATAATACCAGAGCAGTAAAACCAGTTTCATTATAATATGCTAATGCAATCAATAATTATTAGCATATTTGGAAATTTAACTATTAAAGGTTAATGAATAATCTGTCCAGCAAATTTGATTATGCGCTAAACAAAAAACGTTTCCTACTGTACATCGACACGAAATCAATTCATTTTTGTCAGCATGGTCTGAAGATGATCAAGTCAAATTTGGTGAAAATCAGAGTAACGCTCTAGGAGGAGTACGCAAAAGTATGTTTTCAACATAAATCAAAAGGGCGGACAGGAAGTTCATCCTATGGCATAATTGGTATCAATGTTCTCGACATGACCCAAGGAATATATCAAGACCAATTTAATTACAATAGTCTAATCTAAACAAAAGTCATTAGCATTTTTCAAAATTTATTTATAACTTTTGACCACAAGGTTGCCGAAGACACATAGAGTTTTGTAATAACAAGTTGATGTGTTCGTAAAATATAGCATTTTACAACCAAATTCAAAATGGCTGATGCCCAAAATGGCTGGCATGGGAAAATTGGGTATTGTTTGAATTGTCATGCTCCACCGATTTTTTTATTTATGGCCAAACCATTGAGAAGTTATAAGCAAAAATAGCCATTTTTCATATCTCCTGACCACTAGGTGGCACTGCACCAAAGCACAGAAGGAAGCCTCAGGTCATGCTTGTTATCACACACACCAAGTTTGGTCTTAATACGGCAAACCGTTGCGGAGAAATAGCCTCACATCCATTTTTGTGCACTTTTCATAAAATTCATTTTTCGAGAACGGTTTGACTAATCAACTTGAATTCCACAACTTTTTGTCAGCATGGTCTGAAGATGATCTGAGCCAATTTTGGTGAAAATCTGACAAACCATCTAGGACAAGTTACAAAAAGTAGGTATTATGAACAATTAAAAATAGAAAAAAAAAAAAACTAAATCCTACGATTTTTTAAATTTGGACTTCATTTGACTGGGTATGACCCAAAATTCCTTCTAGAACTTTATGGTTCAAAAGTTATTAGCATAAAATAACAATTAATAAACAAAAAAACAAATAATAACGTGGTCGGCCGAAAATAGCAAAAAAATAAGCGAATAAGCAGAACACATTATACCGAACAATGACGTGACGCAATCAAATAGAGGCATGCAGTAATGCAGCAAACATGTGGTCAGTGTGGAAGCATTTTAAACTGTCTGAGAAAGATGCGAAAAATCATTCCAAGCACCGACAGCGAGAGACTGTTTAGTGTCACATCGCATGTCTTCCATGACAAGAGAAAGGGCTGGTTGTTGCTGGTTACTGTATGATGACTGAAATCGCCAAATGGCCTTTAACCATTAGTAAATAAACCACAGAACGTTATGTTGTCTAATACACACACCAACTGTATTTATTCTGACAGTGCTGCACCAGCTCCTTAGCCAGGGTTCAAAGTCCAAAGTGCCAGGAAAATCTGCCTGATGAGAATCATTCATAAATCTGCTGCGGTCAGCAAAAAGTAGCACTGAGGTCTTCTTGCGGGTTTCCGCCAAAATAAAAGTCACCATTCATTAATGTTAGTATTGTAATTTTACTGTTTTTCTGTACTATAAAATAAAAAAGGAAGACAAAATACATTTATTCTAACATTCTCCTTTGCTCAGCAAGGCTGCATTTATTTGTACATTAAAAACACATGCCTGATTCAAGAAGGGGGTCTTAAAAATAACAAAAGAGTATTATTTTACTAACTTACTAATTTTAAGTTAAAGTGTGCTTTGTTGGTAGGCTATAATGTCTACTAGAATGTTAAAAATGTTCAGTGTTGAGTAAATATTTTAAAATTGTTGTTTTTTCAATTGATATTTTTCTTTGAAAAGCAAGACAAAACAGTAAAGAGCAAATATTAGCTATTTAATGTATGCAATGGGGGAAAAAAATGGCAAAATACATGGGGGAAATTTTGTTCGGCTTTAGCTTTGGCCAAAAATTTTCATTTCGGTGCATCCCTAAAGAAAACAAATGTAGTTTTCACATTCAGAATCAACTGTTGCACTTATTATGGTCATACTAAGATGATTCTGTGAGGGAAATGACATCATGTGCATTCTGGGTAAAGGCAGCAAACAATGAGGAAGGATGGCCGGTTCACACGTCCCGCTGGTTTGATCGCAGCCTTGCGCTGACTACCTTGCGTTCCTGGCTTTGTGCTCCAGACGGCTCATGGGGAGAAGCTGGGGTTTTCATCTGGCTCTGGAGACGGCAGGTCTGCGTCAGGTGGAGCGAGGATGCTTTGGCTTTCGCGCCGTTCTTTGTGAGGCCGATTATCATGTGCCCGCAGAAGGAAACGGCACCGCGGATGATGTTTAAAAACCTGCCCGAGGTGCCATTTCACTGCCACTTCCTCAGCAAAACGTTCACTTCCACCAGCCGGCCTTCCATGTGTGGGACTGAGCTTAGAAATAACAAAACGAGGCGACCCGACCCATTCGTTTCAATGGTGTGCGTGTTTTTCATAAATATTGGATTGCAGAGATAGGGTCAAAATATTTGTGAGCTGGAGACATGCGTCTCCATTGTGAAATATTAATAAAATAAGAGTCGTCTATATGAGATAGCGGGGACAGATAGAGCACCGGACCCTTGACCCGTGTCTGTCCAGATTAAGAACAATAGAAAAGCAATTCCTGTGTATTAGAGGCATTTGAATGGCAGAGAATAACAGCTAACGATGGATACATGGGAACAATGCTTTGTTTGCGATGGAGCAAAACAAAACAAGCGAACAATTGGGGAAGAGTTTAATAAACATGAAATGATAAATTTGATTGACACTGAAGTGGCTAAAAACAAGTTTGGTGCCAAATCCGTGAACTTTTAAGCTTGATGAGGTCAATCCAAGTGTGTGCAATTAAATACTAATGCACTTCCATAGAGAAATAGAATTAAGTTAATAATTTTTGACCCTGCACCACAAAACCAGTCAAAAAAGTAGCATGGGTATATTTGTAGCAATGGCCAACAATACATTGTGTGGGTCAAAAAATATTGATTTATCGATGCCAAAAATCATTAGGATGTTAAGTGAAGATCATGTTCCATGAAGATATTTTGTACATTTCTTACCATAAATATATAAAAACTTAATTTTTGATTAGTAATATGCATTGCTAAGAACTTCATCTGGACAACTTTATAGGCGATTTCTCAATATTTTGATTTTTTTTGCACCCTCAGATTCCAGATTTTCAAATAGTTGGATCTCGGTCCTATCCTAACAAACCATACATCAATGGAAAGCTTATTTATTCAGCTTGCAAATGATGTGTAAATCAAAACTTATGACTGGTTTAATTAAACCTAATATGACACATATGGCAAAAAATCATGGCATAATTTATTATGAAATACTTGCGTCTATTTGATTTTATTTAAATAATCATATTTTCAAAATGCATTTATTCAAACGCTGATATGCATTTGCATTTAAAATAAATTCACTTTATTATTACAACTAATAAAACCTATTTCATTCATGCATGATTGACAAATATGCATCACATTAAGTTTATGCATTTATATTAAAACTGTCATTTAAATTTTAAATAAAAACTGAAAATGTATATGCATTTAAAAAAACATAAATCTTAATTTTTTTGAGTTTATATTCACATTTAAGAAAGAATATTCTCAGAAAAACTCCAATAAATCTATAGAGAGATTTTAATTTAGGATTTAGATTTTTTTAATATTTAGAATTATATTTTAAATAAGCAAATTGGCTGACATTCTGAAGAAATTGAGATTCAATAACAAAATGCTTGTATTGCACACTTAGTCAAATCCGTTAAATGTGAGCATCATCCAGTTCAATATATCAGTTATAAGTCACTGAAACACACAAAACACATGCAATAGGAAGTGTTTTGGTAAAAATGATGCTTACTTTTCTTTCCTTTAAGGAAATGTTTTGTCATCAGTGTCAAGACAAGATCATATGAGATCATTCTGAGGAAGAGGGCAACAAAAGGTCATCAAATCAATTTATAAATGAATAACTTCTTTGCAGAAGAGAAATATCATTTGCATTAGCTAAGAAATGACCTTCCTCATTTGTGTGAAGTGTATTTTAACCTCACTTTCTCTTTTAAGAAGTCTTGCCAGCTTCATATCCAGTCATTTTAGATCTCAATATTTCAAAGAACTCAAACAGTTCTCATAAAATGCTCTAACCTACTCCACATTCATTTTGCAGCTCTATACTAATTTTACATGACAATAATCGACTCATTTGTAAGTAATTTAATGAGAAACATCTATAGACTCAAATGCAAAACAAATGAGAACTCAATGCAATTCCCAAGCAATAACATTTGGGTCATCAGTGACATTTCTCTTTAATTCCTAAAATAACAGGATCTGAGAAGGAGACGGGGGGGTCACGAAATCGAGTAATTTCTTAGAGAAGTCTCCAGAGAGACTTCAAAACATTCCGTTAGTTATTTCTGTTAAGAATATGAAGATAGTTTTGTCATTATCAACAATTTTCATAACAATAGTCTGCTTATTGTGAGCAAAAGGGAGAGGTTTTCCTGTCGGACGAGTCAATAGAATGAAGTCATTAGAATTAATAACTTGTTTAATACACTAGCAGTCAAATGTTTTTTGAAAGAAGTTTCATATGCTCACTAACGGTGAATTTATTTGATCAAAAATACAGTAAAAACAGTGAAAATGTGAAATATTATTACAATTTCAAATAACTGCTTTCTATGTAAATATATTGTAAAATGTAATTTATTTCTGTGATTCAATGCTGAATTTTTAGCATCTGTACGCCAGTCTTTAGTGTCACATGATCCTTTAGAAATCATTCTAATATGCTGCTTTGGTGTTTAATTATTATACTTAATCATTGGTGTTCTGTTATTAAATTAAATATCTATTTCATATTATTATAAAATGTTGAAAATAGAAATATTTTGTATCATTGAAAGTAATTTCTGTCACTTTAAAACAATTTAATGTGTTTGTATTTATAGGAAGGTATTTATTTTTATTTTTATTACTCGTTCCAGACTTTTGAATGGTAGTCTATCAGAGATTCCACAAAAGCAACACAACTGTTTTCAACATTGAAAATAATCAGAAATGTTTCTTGAGCAGCAAATCAGCACATTAGAATGATTTCTGAAAGGTCATGTGACACTGAAGACTGGAGTAATGATGCTGAAAATTCAGCTTTGATCACAGGAATAAATTATATTTGAACATTAATTCTAATAGAAAACAGTCCTAATAAACTGGAAAAAATATTTCACAATTTTACAGATTTTACTGTATTTTTAAACAAATAACTACAGCTATGGTAAGCAAAAGAAACATTTTGCAAAAACATTACAAAAAATCTTAATTATTCCAAACTTTTGAGCAGTAGTGTATCATCCCACAAATGCCTAAAGGATCTAGTGTGAATACTGATTAACCAAAGATCAAGCTTTAATGCACAAATATCTAAATAAGTATTTCAAATTACTAACTCATCTTTTATACTCATACAGATTGGTGCTATCAGACACAAGTGAGCTGTGATTCCCACTGTAAAGGTAAGTTGGGTCTCTATGTGCGATTTCTGTCTGTCTATTAAAGGAGAAGTTCACTTCCAGAACAAAATTTTACATATAATTTACTCACCCCCTTGTCATCCAAGATATCCATGACTTTCCTTCTTCAGTCGTAAAGACATGATGCTTTTTGAGGAGAACATTTCAGGAATGTTCTCCATATAGTGGACTTCTATGGTGCCCCTGAGTTTGAACGGACAAAATGCAGTTTAAATGCAGCTTCAAAGGACTCTAAACAAGGGTCTTATCTAGCAAAACGATTGGTTATTTTCTAAAAAAAAATTGACAATTTAAATACTTTTTAACTTCAAATGCTCATCAGCGTGAACGTTGTCAAGACAGTTAGGGTATGTCGAAAAACTCCCATCTCATTTTCTCCTCCAGCTTAAAATGGTCCTACATCGCTGCAGAAGTACCGACCCAGTGTTTACAAAGTGAATGTGCAAAGAAAATCAAACGGCCTTTACAAAAAAAGTTAAAACAACGATGTAGGAAGATTTTAAAATTGGAGGAGAAAATTTTTTCGACATACCCTAACTGTCTTCACACAGTGCTAGTCAAGGTAAGCATTTGAGATTAAAAAGTACAGAAACTGTAATATTTTTTAAAAATAACTGATCATTTCACTAGATAAGACCCTTCTTCCTCGGCTGGGATGGTTTAGAGCCTTTTGAAGATGCATTGAAACTGCATTTTGGAACTTCAAACTCGGGGCACCATAGAAGTCCATTATATGGAGAGAAATCCTAAAGTGTTTTCCTTAAAAAACAATTTCTTTATGACTGAAGAAAGAAAGACATGATGATCTCGGATGACAAGGGGGTGAGTAAATTATCTGTAAATTTTTGTTCTGGAAGTGAACTTCTCCTTTAATGCGGCACTCATCTAACATTACTTGTCCATGTTGTTTTAAGGACCAGACCGATGGAGTGAAGTCAATGCAGACTGTGGGAAGAGCAGACAGTCACCGATCAACATAGTGACAAAGAAAACCAAACTGGACGAGCGACTGACGCCTTTCAAATTCACAGGATACCAGACCGTATTCGAAAGCACCATGAAGAACAACGGCCACTCAGGTAAAACTGCAAACGGGACACTTGCTCACCAATGGATCCTCTGCAGTGAATGGGTGCCGTCAGAATGAGAGTCCAAACAGCTGATTAAAACACCACTCCGGTCCATCACTCACATCTTAAGTAGCCAAAAGCTGATACAAATTCATCATTAAAATGGTTTCCACAGTGAAAAAGTGGTCTGGTCTGAATCAGGAGAGAAATCTGCACAGATCAAGCACCATTTACAAGCCAAAACAGCTCTAAGCAAATATGCTGGTGGATTTTGATGTGAGAGAACAACAGAAGATGGACTTTTGTCACTGGAGGAAGTGTTATTATGGATCATAGACTCGTATATTAGTTAAAAATTTCTTAATGCTAGATCTGTTTCTTACAAACACACTTGTCTTCTCAAGATGTTAACTGATGGACTGGAGTGGTGTGGATTACTTGTAGATTATTGTGATGTTTTTAATCAGCTGTTTGGACTCTCATTCTGACGGCACCCATTCACTGCAGAGGATCCGTTGGTGAGCAACTGATGGAATGCTGCATTTCTTCAAATCTGATGAAGAAACAAATTGGTTTGTGGGATGCTGGACTGTAATTTTGTGTTTTCCATCTCAGTTCAGGTCAGTATACCCATCACAGCCACAGTGTCTGGAGGAAACCTGGAAGAACCGTACAAGGCCGTGCAGTTTCACCTTCACTGGGGCGACAGCGGAGGTCCTGGATCTGAACACACCGTCGATGGAGAGCAGTATCCTATGGAGGTGCGACCAACACCATTTTAATGAAAAACACAGGCCTGATTCATATTCACTTGTTTCTCATATATTTGTGCTGCTGATTTCAAAAATACTGTCTATTTTGCTCAATTTCATCACAATTTCTCACTAAATATGATGCATTTTTAAGGCGAGGGAGTCTTGTATTCTCGCTTAATCAGCTGAAAAATCTGCCACAAAGTGATGATTACAATTATTTGCTCTATTCTCAGTCCATTTTCACATGAATGATATTACTGTATGCCTAATAATGATTTCAACGTTGAAAGACAGAAGAAACTGTAAACTTGAACTAGATGTTTTCTGCTTCATCTGTGGGTGTTTTACTGTATGCAAACATTGACAAAAAATTACAGATTTTTTGAAGAAAAAAAGATTATTTTACCAAGTTATCTGACATTTAATAGATTATTTGAACATAATTTCTAGCTCTTTGCAGAATGCAAGTTGAATAATATATTTTGAATACTTCCTTAAACATACCGCTCAAAGGTTTGGGATCAGTAAGACTTGTACGATTTACGCTCATCAAGGCTTATTTGATCAAAAATAGAGAAAAAGTTAATATTGCAAAATGTTATTACAATACAAAATAATGTTTTTTTCTATTTTAATATACTTTAAGATATAATTTATTCCTGTGATGCAAAGCTGAATTTTCATCAGCTGTTACTCCAGTTTTAAGTGTCACATGATCCTTCAGAAATCATTCTAATATGCTGATTTATTATTAGAATGATTCATGTTGGAAACAGTTGTGGTGCCAAATATAATAACAATTTAAAACATGTTAAAAAGAACAGTATTTATTTAAAATAAAAATCTTTCCTAATAATGTAAACCCATGCACTTTTTATGAATTTAACACCTCCTTGATAAATAAAAGTATTAATTTCTTTAAAAAATAAATAAATAAATAAAAATTTACAAACTTTCGAACAGTTATGTATGTTGTTAGAAAACTTTTCATTTGAAATAAATGCTCTTCTTTTAAACCTTTTATTGATTCCTGAATACTGAAAAAAATGATCACATGTTGCAACTGTTTTCAACATTGATAATAAATCAGCATTTCTGAAGGATCATGTGACACGGAAGACTGGAGTAATGATTCTGAAAATTCAACTTTAATTACAGATATAAATTAAATTAAATGTACATTAATTTAGAAAAACATTGTTTTATGTCTTAATAATATTTACAATAGAATTTTTTTTCTGTATTTTTAATCAAATGAACACAGCCTTGATGAGCATAAGAAACATCTTTAAAAACCATCTTAACCATCATAAAAATCTTACTGATCCCAAACTTTTGAGCAGCAGTGTGTGTATAAAATTTATAAAATAAAAAATTTATGAAAATAAATTTTATTCGTTCATGAATGAAAAATAAAATCTGTTCAAAAAAAATATGTAATGACATTTTTTTACTGACCTTTTTGATATTTATATTATTAATTAGGCCTTTTTGGCTTTTTTTCAGCAATTTATCAGACTAACAGTGTGAAGAGCCAACAGTTTAATACCAAAATATATATTATGTATATTACTCTCTCACAGCTGCATATTGTGCACATGAAACAAAGATACAACAGACTCGAAGACGCACTCAGAGATCCTTCAGGAGTCGCGGTGTTGGGATTCTTCTACGAGGTTTGAAGTGCATGTGGTTTAAAATCAAGAAATAATAGTTTCTTTGGTTTGCTCAGAGATTATTTTGAATTTATATGATAAAAAACTGCTAATAAAATCACTTTTTACCGGCAGGAGTCAAGCAGCTCAAACAGAAAGTATGATCTCTTCACACACGGCCTGCGCAGCATCCAAAATACAAGTAAGAAAATGAACATTTCTTCAATGTTTCAGGAACATTTCATATGTGACATGCTGTTGATTAGCACAGACAACCATTTTGACTTGGTTTGAATATGTGCACTTTTGATGTAACCATGGATCACAAAACCAATCATAAGGGTCAGTTTTTTTAAAATCGAGATTTATACAAAATCGGAAAGCTGAATAAAGAAGCTTTCCATTGATATATGGTTTGTTAGGATAGGACAATATTTGGCCGAGATATTGAATATCTGGAATTTGAGGGTGCAAAAAATCGAAATATTGAGAAAATCACCCTTAAAGTTGTCCAAATGAAGTTCTTAGCAATGCACATTACTAATCAAACATTAAGTTTTAATATATTTACTGTAGGAAATTTACTAAATATTTTAATTAAACATGATCTTTACTTAATATACTAATCATTTTTGGCATAAAAGAAAAATCTATAATTTTGACCCATACAATGTACTTTTGGCTATTGCTACAAGTATTTTTGCAGTCAAGGGTCACATATGTTAATTAATAATCTCTAATTTTCCACTGTAAATCACTATAAATGCATTTTTTATTTGTTTGTTGTCTGCATTAATCAAAAGCATGCAAATCAAAGATGAATATATGCTGGAATATTCCTTTAAGAGTGAAGTGTGTCATGCATTCAATGTTCAACTAGTTTGCGTTGTGTCAGTTTAATGCGAGTCTCAGAAGGTCAGGCATTGGTAGTCTGACTTCCTGAAGAGTGAAACACTGATGCTTTCATAACATTGATCTGTTTGTTTAAGCGACATGACATGCCAGATTATGACTCAACCAATGATATGAGCTTCAGGGACAATAGTACTGTCTGGAAACAATTGTTACCTTTATTTATCATCATTTTGTTCTGCTTTGTGCTGTTATAGACAAAAAAAGACATACTTTTAATTTTGTAGGGGTTCAAACGCATAGCACTAAAAAAGCCCTATTGTAATTGTTAGAAAGGTCAAGGATCAGCAATCTCCATGTAAAACTGATTGTGAGGACCAAACCGTAAGATGTAGAGACTTGAAACTTGGAGGGATGGTAGTACTCAGACCAGCAACAACGTCACCAAAGCTTGTCCCAATTGGCCTGACGGGGGCGCTACAGCGATCAAAAGTACAAAATCACTCATAAATCTTAAACCATAAATCTCAGGCTCAAGCGTCTTATGTCATTGGAATCCTTGGCTCACGCCAGACAAAACGCATGCATGAGAAATTTTTGGATATTTTGGATTTTTTGCAAAACCTACTTTTGCCAACCAGTCTTAGGTTTCTGAGGTTGCAGGGGGAAAAATTGCGGAGATTGGCCACTTGGTGGTGCTTTAAGAGGGAAAAAACATAAAAATGTCTATAACTGCGCAACCATTTGTCCTATCAATATAAAAATTGGTGTGCACAGTCTTGGTTCCAAGCGCCACTAGTGTCTACAAGGACATTTGCGTATCTCAAAAAACATTGCCGCCATTGGCCAATGAATTTTAAGCACCTGTTAGACAAGGTTAATGGAGGCCGGTCAGAACGAAGCTTAGTAGGCCTATTCAACTCAGGGCCCCAAAAGTCTGAGAGATTTGAAAGAAATTGGCCATTGGGGGCAATGCTGCATTTTTCATGTGTGTAAACAATTTTTTTCAAACATGTGCACGATATTCATAACATACGATAGACCTCCTAAATATTTAAGGTTATTTAAAAAGGCTACTATTGCAAACTAGTCCTAGGTTTTTCACTCAATCTTAACGAAACCACTGCAGTACAATTCTCTGGACCCTCCAGATCCATAATTATCCAAAGACCATGTTCATTTTTAAAGGGGAGTGGTCAATTATACCCAAAAGCCTATAAATCCTAAATAAAAACTCAAAACTCAATAAATGATTCTAAACAAGCTGGAAATTTGGCCCTAGGCAGAATTATACATATAATAAATGTTAGAAATCATCATATTTCTATGGTAAATTATCTGTATTTGCCAAAAAAAAAAACTTTTTTTAAATCATTGATTTGGATGATTACAGCTATGTTAACACAATGTCTTTTTCCTTTTGTGCTTAAATGCCTTAAAGCACTCGAATCGCTGCTTACAGATATATTTTTTAATTAATTTCATTTAATAAAAAAAAACATGGAAACTGTATGCATTTCTAGAAATATTTGATCAGTTTCTATAAATAATTTTATGCATTTCTAGAAAAAAAACAATATTGTTCAAAAGTTGCTGTTCTTTTGAACTTTCTATTGATCTGTGAATCCTGAAAAATTAAATGTTTCACGATTTCCAGAAAAAAAATTGGGCAACACAACTGTTTTCAACATTGATAACAATCAGAAATATTAGAATGATTTCTGAAGGATCATGTGCCACTGAAGACTGGAGTAATGATGCTGAAAATTCAGCTTTGATCACAGAAATAAATTACATTTTAACAGATATTCACACAGAAAACAGCTATTTGAAATTGTAATTTATTTCACAATTTCTACTGTATTTGTTCAAGACATTCTTTAACAAATTTGTTAACACACATTAATGCACTCACATCACACAACTGTCTGAATGACTCTTTTTCATTTGCACAGATGGAAACACGACGCTTCGTAAGATCTCTCTGAATCAGCTGATTCCACCTGAATTCAACATGACTAACTATTACCGATATGACGGTTCACTAACCACACCGGGCTGCACGGAGGCTGTGGTGTGGACGGTGTTTGAAAACCCCATTCCCCTCAACAGAGAACAGGTACGTCTGATGCTGCCTTCACACCATTATCCTAAATAGGACAAACTGTAGTTGCATTTACATTCAGAGATCATTTGGATTTCCAGAGTTTCTGAGTTGAATAGGCCATAAACTTGATGGAGGAGAGAAGATTTTATTCGTTTTTCATCTGCATTGCTATCTCTGGCTTTTACAGTCATTTATATTTACATATATAAATAACCATTTCATGCACATTGCATGTATTTAAGAAGAAAACAACTTCATTAGTGTTTAATTATTTAAACACAATTTCAGAATCTTGGTGCCAGTGCACCTTTTTTGTGGCATTAGCATTTTTCCATTCATATTTCCCACAGAACCGAACCCGAACAGAAACCTTTTTTGCAGCAAACATGCGTTTGGCAAAGAACTATAATTCCATGAAGCAAGTGAAAAATGTTGGAGAAACATGAAATTATGAAAATTATTAAATTGATATATATATATATATATATATATATATATATATATATACTTTATATGAATATATGAAAACTTTATTTGCAAAAACAGATAACTTATTTTTTAAAAATGCAAAAGAAATCATGTTTTTTATTATGTTAACATGTTTTTATTGTGTTAGTTTTCTGTATTATTTATTTTTTGTAATTTTTACTTAATCAAAATAACCCAACTGCAGTTTGATTGAGATTAATTGGAATGCACAATAAAATAGATAAAAACAGAGTTATCTGTTTTTGCAAATAAATAAAAAAATGGGATCAAAAGTATGGGATCATTAAGATTTTTTTATGTTTTTTAAAGAATTCTTATATGCACATCAAAGCTGCATTTACTTGATCAAAAATACAGGAAAAATGTAATATTGTGAAATATTATTACAGTTTGAAATAACGGTGTTCTATATTAATATATTTGAAAATATAATTTATTCCTGTGACGCAAAGCTGATTTTATTTATCAGCCATTACTGCAGTTTTCAGTGTCACACGATTCTTCAAAAATCATTATAATATGCTGATTTATTACGGTTATTATCAATGTTGAAATTTTTTTTGGAACCTGTAATTCTTTTTTTAGGATTCTTAATGAATAAAAAGTTAAAAAGTACAGCATTTATTCAAAAAAGAAATCTTTTGTAACAATAGAAGTCTTTGCTATGACTTTTTATCAATTTTAACACATCCTTAAAATAATATAAATAAAAGTATTAATTATATCCAAAAAATGTACTGACCCCAAACTTTTAGAGGTAGTTTATATTGTTACAAAAGACTTCTATTTTAAATAAATGCTGTTCTTTTCAACTTTGTATTTGTTAAATATTCACAGATTCCTTGTAGCTTACAGTAGGTCTGTCTTGAAAGGTTTATAAGTTATCATTAAAAATCTATTTTATTTCCGAAACCAACTGTCGGTTCTATTAGGACTTCAGAAGTGCCTAAAGAGCCAGAAAATTAACTTCTTGTCATCATTTTGAACCTGCATGATAAACTTCTGATTATTATGTGTCTTCAAACAGCTTCAGGCTTTTTCCACCCTGAAGTTCAACGACGGGAAACCGATGGTGGGAACGTTCAGACCCGTTCAGCCACGTAACGGACGCGTGGTTTACCGATCCAGCAGCGCAGCGATAGCCGCCAACGCCGTCCTGATTCTGGCCTCCATCAGTGCAGCGTTTGGCCTGACCCGTCCGAACTAAAGACCAGACCGACCTGCTACTGGCAACACAATGAGTTCTCATCCAATCAACGGACCAACAGAATACAACCACAAACAAGTTCCATAGTGTCCGTTTCTACAGTAGTTAGTGCAGAAATCTGACAACGGCAGTCAACTGCATGACCAGTAGACGTGTGTTCATAGCTATCAATAGGAGCTGGACTACAGCCGCTCGACCCTCTGTGAAGGTCTGACGGGGAATAAATGCATGACCTTTATCTGTTATAGACGTCTGCCAAAACACACACACACCAGCTATATTTACAAAGGCTTTCATGTGCTGGAGATGTACATTAATAACACATACAACGATGATCAGCACTCCACTGGCGAAAGGTCACAGAGGTCACAGAGCGTGAGAATAGTTCAGAGAGAAGGCCAGATATGGCAAACACACAAATGTGACCCTGGACCACAAAACCAGTCATAAGGTTAAATTTTACAAAACTGAGATGTATACATCACATGAAAGTTCAATAAATAAGCTTTCTATTGATGTATGGTTTGTTAGGATAGGACAATATTTGGCCGAGATACATCTATTTGAAAATCAACAAAAAAATCTAAATACTGAGAAAATCACCTTTGAATTTCTCCAAATTAAGTTCTTAACAATGCATATTACTAATCAAAAATTACATTTTGATATATTTATAGTAGGAATTTTACAAAAAATCTTCATGGAACATGATCTTTACTTAATTTCCTAATGATTTTTGGCATAAAAGAAAAATCAATAATTTTGACCCATACTATGTATTTTTGGCTATTGCTACAAATATACCCCAGCGACTTAAGACTGGTTTTGTGGTCCAGGGTCACAAATACATTTACATTAAGGCACACTGCGCGTGAATAGGGTAAAAAAAAATAACTAATAGTTATCACCTTACTTACTCCGTTGATTGATTACACTGATAACTGCAAGCATTTTTTTGTATTAGAAGGTTTAAAAAATGTTAGGTTTAAATATGCAAATGATGCATTGTTTGATGAAATATGCACTAATTTGCATACATTCCTAATACAAAAATCTACACTGGATGAAGTCAGTTTCAAAATTCTTGTTTAATTGTTTTGACATATAGAGTCAAAAGTTTTTACAGAGGGGATTTTGGGTCTCATATTTTCACTCCAAAAACAATGCATTTTGTTGGCATTTTTGGGAAAATACAATTTTGTATGAAAACAAGCAAATTATATATGAACAAATCCCTCTGTAAAAACCTTCAAAATATATACAGGAATAAAAACTTAAAGTTTGGTGTGCGTAAGTGCAACTGAAGTGGAGATTTATGGCTCAGTGAAGGAGAAAAAAACTCATTTTGAGAAAACAGCCTTTAAAAATATGTATTGTGATTGAAATCTATTGACAAAGTGTTATAAACGAAACACTTTACCGTGACTTTTATGGTGTTTTGGTTTCACTAGACTGAAAAAACACTTTATGAAACACCAAAAAGCCCAAAATCTTGCCCAAAAACTTGACAGGTGCATGAAAAAAACAGTGTTTTTGCCTTCAGTGTCCCCCCTTAAGATGTTGAAACTTCACGCTCAAGTTCAAAAGAATCAAACTCACTTTAAATGAATCGAATCATTTCATTAAGAATTGAGAATTTAATACACAGTTGTCCACATTTGAAGTGGATCAAACCCTTTTATCAAAGTTGTCCTAAAACCAAAACAATACCCGTTTTTGTCTTTTTGGATCCACTTCAAATGTTGACTCCTGGATGAAGGTGTATATATGAGAACCTGGACCACAAAAACAGGCATAGGGGTGGACAAAACAAATCTGAAAGCCAAATAAATAAGCTTTCCATTGATGTATGGTTTGTTAGGATAGAACAATATTTGACATTTGAAACAATATTTGAAAATCTGCAATCTGAGAGTGCAAAAAAATCTAAATATTACCTTTTAAGTTGTCCAAATTAAGTTCTTAGCAATGCATATTACAATGTGTTTATATATTTATGGTAGAAAATTTAGAAAATATCTTCATGGGACATGATCTTTATTTAATAAAAAAAATCGATAATAAAACATGCTTAAGGTTTTGTGGTCCAGGGTCACATATATGCATCTAAATTCAACAATATTGTTTATAATAATTTAGATATTACTTATTTATAATTATTTATAAATAATGTCATAGATATGCATACACTACCAGTTTTTGGACATTAAAAAAAAGTTTTAAAAGTCTCTTCTGCTCAATAATATTATATGCTGTAATATTGTGAAATATTTTTACTATTTAAAATAACTGCTTTCTATTTGAATATGTTTTAAAACGTAATTTTTTCTGTGATCAAAGCTGAATTTTAAGCATCATTACTCCAGTCTTCAGTGTCACACGATCCTTCAGAAATCATTCTAATATGCTGATTTGTTGCTCAAGGATTTTAATTAATTTTATTACTATTATTATTTCAGGATTCTTTGATGAACAGAAAGATTCAAAAACTAGCATTTATCTGTAATAAATAGCTTTTGTAATATTATACACGATACCGTTCAAAAGCTTGGAGTTGGTAAATAAATTATAGAAATTAATACTTTTATTTATCAAGGACGCTTCAAATTGATCAAAAGTGATGATAAAGACATTTATAAAGTTACAAAAGAGATAAATGCTGTTCTTCTGAACTTTCTATATTTCAAAGACACCTTAAACATTTTTTTAACATAATACAAATGATAAATGTTTTTTGAGCAGAAAGTCAGATTTTTAGAATGATTTCCGGAGTAATGATGTTGAAAATTCAGCTTTGAAATCACAGGAAGACCCCTAAAGAGTGGAAGTGTGGCATTTCTAAGTTTAATCCAGACATGCATTGCTTCATACGGACGCATAAAACCCTTTGCTAGTCAATAAAGATGGTCAGAATGAAAGTGCTGAGTTCTCTGTGACAAGTCTGTTTAAAACGAACTACAATTTCACAACACTTGAAGTCTGTGGCATGATATTTACACACATCTGGACTTGCTGTAGACGTCTAAAGTCATGCATCTTGCGCACAAACGTATACTGTATATCAATGAGTTTCTGTTTAAGTCTGTTGTGAGAACACATGATTTGTGTTTTATAAACTTTGAGGCTCTCAGACGCATTAACGTGATGCATGGATGCTCTCTTGAGGAAAATGAAGACATGATAATGATTAGTATTTACTGTAAAGTCTGTTCAGACTCAAAAACAGGGAAACGTGCAACTTCTGTACTCCTGACGCACATCAATATTATTTTTGTATGTTTATCATTTTTCTACACATGTATGTATGTTTGTTCATCTAAGCGCTGCTGTTTGTTATGTGTATTATTGCTCAAAGCATTGATGAATTTGACCTCGAGACACTGAAAACAAGAGCAAAGCATCACTGAATCGATGACCGCCGTCACTTGCCTGCGCATATTGACGTTTATTCTTCATTTACATTGAAAATGTCAGTTTGGTCAACCTGTCTGAATGCACTGATGATGATGATATTATGATGATGTAACTGCTAATGATATTGTGAATGCATTCCAGTATAATAATAATAAATGGCTGCATTTCATTTTTAAATCACATGCATTCTCGTCATTCTTTACGATTTCAGAAAACCTAAAGGAATAAATCAAATTAAAGCTTGATTGACTGCCAGTTTACAACATTTTCCCCATATAAGACCTATTGTTTAGTCTCCAGTATTATATTAGATAATATGATTTTTTATTTATTTAGAATTTTTTTGCACCCTCAGATTCCAGATTTTCAAATATCTTGGTAAAACAAAACTAAACTATAAAAAAATGTACATAAAAAAATACCTGAAAACTACAAATGTTTCCTTGCTGACTAACTGACTAAATAAGTTGAAGCAATAAAAGAATTGCACAATATTTAGATTTGAATTTGCAAGAAAAAAAGTCAGAATTCCAAAATGAATAAATTAAACACTCATTTAAATTAAAGACACTGTTAATTCAACAATAACTTGCTGCCTAAAAAAATATTAAAAATGACAAACACACATAATTTAAATTTACTAAAACTTAAAACAAAAAATGTACTTCAATCTTGTACTGTACTTTTAAGTTGCAGCACCTGTTAAGTTCAATTGCAAAAAATAATGATTTTTAAATTTAACATAAAAATATGTTAAAAGAATGAAAATTTGATACCTGTAACATTTCTTAGGATAGAAACTGAAATCCTCCTTAATCTTTTTTCAGTCTATTTCAGTCTATTTCAGTGTTTGTACTTTCTACACACAATTTTTGACTGGAAATTGTTTCAAATTATATCCTACACCAGTTTATTTAGTGTATTTTAGTCTTTCTTTGCTTAAAAAGTTTCACATTAAATTCACTTGCAACTTCTTTGTAACCAATTTTTTTTTTGCAAAATTTACAAGCCATTTCTAAGTTAAGATTGTTCCTAAACCAAATTTTGTGCATGTTTTAATTATAAAAAAAATATTTAAAAATGACAAGTACACAACTTAAATGTACTAAAACTTAAACAAAAATTAACCTCAATTTAAATTATAAACTCCAATAAAATTGCGATTTCTTATTTTCTAAGAGCATCTTTACATTGTGGACACAATAATATATATGATACATACATACATATATATATCAAAAATAGATATATATATATAGATCAAAAATAACTGTTTTTTATTTAATTTAATTTTACTAAATGCATAAAAATATGTTAAATAAAAAAAGAAAGAATGAAAATTTGATAGCTGTTTCTACTTTCTATTCGTTTTTTTTTATTATTAGTGAAATTTACAAGCAATTTTTAAGTGGAAATTGTTTCAAAGTAAACCCTACACCAATTTTTCTTCAGTGTATTTTAGTCTTTAAAGTCTCACATTGATTTCAATGTCTCTTTTCAAAAAAAAGAAAGAAAAAATTTTTGACACCTGCAACATTTCTTAAGATAGACATAGCATTACAGCCCAATCAAATGTTACGATCAAGTATAAAATCTGCAAAAGCCGTTAGACATCTATAAAGTATATATATATATATATATATATATATATATGCACTCCTCATCCATAATGAGCACATACAGTGAGATAATATTCTCATAAGGCAGAGGTCAGTGATCTCTGTCTGTCTGCTGTTATTAGTGTCTCTGAGGTGAGATTTAATTGCTTGTGTCTCATATTCCCCACATGAACAAGCTTCACTCCGTCAGTCTGCGACACGTATCAACATCTAATCCCATTCTAATTGACTCTGAACTAAACACCGCAGTCTGAACCTGACAATGCACTGATTCTGCAAGAACTGACTCAGAAATAACTCAGAAATCACATTAGAAAGACTTTTCCTATAGCAGAAAGAGAAATAATTAAGAAATAATGGCAAAATTAGTTTTTTAAATTATAAACTCCAATAAAATTTCTTTTCTTATTTTCTTATATTCTATGAGCATCTTTACATTGAAGATACAATGATATATATTATACATATTTTATCTATTTAAAAAAAAAAATGTACTGTGTATATTTATGTATTTTTAAATGGGGAAAAAAGTTATATTATTGCAATTCAAAATATATATTTTTTTATTTTAATATACTTTAAAATATTATTTATTTCTGTGATGCAAAGCTGAATTTTCATCAGCCATTACTTCAGTCTTAAGCGTCACATGATCCTTCAGAAATAATTTTATTATACTGATTTACTTTTATTATCAATGTTGGAAACAGTTTAATATTATTTTGGAACCTGTGATACTTTTTTAGGATTCTTTGATGAATAAAAGATTAAAAAGAGCAGCATTTATTCAAAATAGAAATCTTTTCTAACAATATAAGTCTTTACCATCACTTTTTATTAATTTAACACATCCTTGCTGAATAAAAGTATTCTTTCAAAGAGAAAATAAGCTGACCCCAAACTTTGAACAATGTGTTTATTGTTACAAACTTTTTCTATTTTAAATAAATGCAGTTCTTTTTAACATTTTAATTATCAAAGAATACTGAAAGAAGTATCACAGGTTGCAAAAAAATATTAAGCAGCACAACAGTTTCCAACATTGATAATAAATCAGATTAGAATGATTTCTGAAGGATCATGTGACACTGAAGACTGTAGTAATGATGCTGAAAATTCAGCTTTGCATCACAGAAATAAATTATATTTTAAAATATATTAAAATAGTAACTAAGTAAAATATATTAAGTAATAGTAATAGTAACCACTACTTTAAATTGCATTAACATTTCACAATATTAACGTTTTTTTTTCTGTATTTTTAATCAAATAAACACAGCCTTGATGAGCAGAAAAGTCTCCTTCCCAAACTGGAATATATACAAGTTTGAGATTTTGAGCTTTTTGGTTTTTCATAAAGTGTTTTTTTTTTTTTTGTGGAAGGAAAACATCCAAAAGACACCTTTAAGTGTCTCTTTTTCACTCACTTTATCTATTTGTGTCAATAGATTTAAATTACAATGCATATTTTTAAAGGCCATTTTCTCAAAATGAGTTTTTTCTTCTACACTGAGCCATAAATCTCCACTTCAGTAGCACTTACACACACCAAACTTTACACTTTTATTCCTGTCTATATCCTGAAGGATTTTGCAGAGGGATTTGTTCATATATGATTTGTTTGATTTTATACAACATTTTATTATCCCAAAAATGGTAAAAATACTTGTGAATTATGGAGTGACCAAAATCCTCTCTGTAAAAACATTTGACTCTAACATGTAAAAAAAAAATTCAACAAGAATTTGAAATGGACTTCATCCAGTGTTTAAATTTTTGTATTAGAAATGTATGCAAATTAGCGCATATTTCATTAAATAATGCCTCATTTGCATATTAAAAAAAACATTTTAGAAAACTTTTAATACAAAAAATATTTGCAATTATCAAAGAAATCAATCAAGGGGGTAAGTAAGGTGATAACTATTAGTTATTTTTTGCAGTGTCTGGCCTTAAGTCTTTTTGCACTAACACTGTTGGTGGTCTCTCTAGTTGTGCATTTGTCTCTTTGCAAAAACGGTTTACTTTTTACTATTTACTTTCAGCAATCTTCTGTTCAATGTAAGTGCAGCTCCATCAACACAAATTATGGCATAATGTCTATTACCACTGAAAATAAACACTATAAATCCAACAAATGTCAAACATACAGTTTGGAAAGTACAGCTACAAGATTCAAACATTACACGTTAACATGAGACTCGTCTGCAAAGCTGAAATCCAATATTTCACCTACTGTCATGACTATTTAAATCCACTAAACCAGTGAGTCCATAGAGAGCCTATACAGCTCATCCAAATACATACATGACCTGCACTTCTCTGCTCATGTGCACTTAGTTCTGTAAACATATTTTTTTCACTTGAACTGTAAATAATGATCATATAAGGGGCTAAGTTTGGCTTTTTCCTGCTGGTAGTTAATGTAATTACATTTATGTGGGCAAAAAGCATCTTTCTCTATTGATGGCCATGCATTCATGCTAAATCATTCATGCAAAATTGGCCATGCATTAATTTTTATGCATGCATTAAAAACATTTCTGTAAGCATTTAAATAAAAATATATAATTATATTGCATGTTGGACCAATGCACAATTTTCAGGGCTCTTAAATGTGTAAATGGTCACCAGTCGATAATTTGTAATTAGGCTATTTGTGAAATTTACTGGCAATTTCTGTTTGAAAAAAGTTAAGTAAATCTTTTTTCCCCAGTTTATTTCAGTCTCTCTACTTCAACCTTTTTCTGATAATTACTTGTGAAATTTACAAGTTAAAAAAGTACAACATTTTAATAATAATAATAATTTGTGATTTTTACAAGCAATTTCCCAGTGAAAATTGTTTTAATAACTTTTAAGTCTTACATTGATTTAAATGTGTGGCATTTCTTTGTCATATTTTTTGTATAATTTTTGAATTTCTGAGAGAAAATTGTTTCAAAATAAATCCTACACCATTTTTTTCAATGTATTTCAGTCTAATTCACATTTTTATGCTGAATTCACATTTACTTAAAGTTTTTTGTAATTATTTGCAATTTTTACAAGCAATTTCTCAGTGTCTTAAAAAATTCTAAGGCAATTCTAAACCAGTGTATTCAAAAACACATCAAAGTTTCAAAATAAATCCTACACCATTTCAGTCTAATTCACATTTTCATGCTGAATTCAGTTATTTACAATTATTTTTGTAATCATTTGCTAAATTTACAAGCAATTTCAGAATGAAAACTGTTTACAAATATTTTTTTTCAGTGTATTTTAGTCTTTCGATACTTAAAAATGTTACATTAAATTCAACGTGTCACTTGTAAATTCTCTGTAATAATTTAAATAATTTACTAGAAATTTTTGTCCATTAAATTGTTTAAAAATATCCTACACTAATATTTTCCTCTGTATTTCAGTCTAATTCACTTTTTTCTTCTTATTTTTTATATTTCTGAGTTAAGATTGTTTAAAAGTAATTCCTAAACCACTTTTTGTGTGTATTTCAGCCTTTTGTTTAAAAACTTTACATCAAATTCAAATGTGTCCCTTGTAATTTATTTGTAATTATCTGTGGAATTTACAAGCAATTTTTGAGTGAAAACTGTTTTGAAAAAACAATCTCACCGTATTTTTTTAATTTCATTGTATTACAGCCTTTATATATTTTGTAAATTTCACATTAAATTCAATGTGTCCTTTGCTATTTTTTAGTAACTTGAAGAATATTTCACAAAAAACAAAACAAGGAAATGGCAAACAACATTGAATTCTAAGAGAAATTTTGAAGCAGACAGACTGTAGTAGTATTTAACTGTAAAACATAAAAATTTAATACTTAATTTACAACAAACATCACAGAAATCAGTCTAAATGAACAAATGACTTACTGTTTTCTGCATATTAAGCTGAAAAATGTAACACAAGAAAACAAGTAAAAACAAAAATATAAAAGTAATATATCATTTGCAGAATTGTTTAGGTACATTTATCTTCCAAAAAGACTAATTAAAAACTCATTAAAAAGCTAAAAAAGTTGCTAATTGCAATTTATGCACCACGTTTCCGAATTGCAAGTTTTCTCCTACATCAGTCTAGCAGATTGCATCTCTCCTGTGAATTCCTCCGTTCCCTATCACTCCTGGTTTAGTTGGTGTGTTTCAATATTATCTGATGAGAAGATTGGTGGTATTTTGGTTTTTTATCTGGGAGAAAATGGACATCTTTGTTTGAGAGGAGGTTGGTCAGCGTCACACATATGAGAACCTGGAATTTGTTTGATCATGCAAGCGTGTCAAAGGTCAAAGAAAGGCACCTTTACATGCATTAGTCGTCCATCATATATGCTTCATCTGCTCCTTTGAGACCACACTGGATCGAGAGCGCGGAAAAGGCCATCTCTGTTTCGCCACAAGCCTTTGTGCTCTGAAGTTCTTCCTGTCTCTCTGTCTTATCCATGACAAAAAGGCTTTTGATTGAGGAAAGAGAAAGGAAGAAGATCCCAGGAGAGGCGAGCGCTTTCTTAGGAGACTTCCAGACCCGAGGAAGATCCAAAATACGTCAGACCTCTAAAGGCCAGACTTAATAAAAAGAAGTGCTCTTCAGGTTCAGCAAGTCCATGAGAGTTGAACACTGAAACAAGTGATATTGGAAGAGAAATACAGATCCGCTGGTTTAATTTTGCAAAGCTCTTTCAATTTTAGTCATGGCAAGTCTTAAAAAGTGAAGTGTGTAGGAATAGTCATCTAAAATGTACTCATCCTCAGGCCATCTAAGATGTAGATGAGTTTGTTTTCTCACAGGACCACGTGTCATTCCATCATTTGCTCACTAATAGATCCTCTGGAGTGAATGGGTGCCGTCGGAATGAGAGTCTAAACAGCAGATAAAAACATCTCAGTAATCCAAAAAAATCGAGTTCATAATCCATAATGACTCTTCCTCCAGTGATAAAAAAGAGAAATCTGCACAGATCAAGCACTGTTTATAACCCAAAACAGCTCTAAAAAAATATGTGGGTGTATTTTGATATGAGAGACAACGTGAGATATTTTTTTAACTGGATGCAGGATTATTGTTATGGATTACGTACTTGTAAAACTTGTATTTTAGCCAGAAACAATAGTTTGGAGTTAAAAATGTCTTAATGATAGATTTGTTTCTTACAAACACACAGCTTTTGGCTTTACAAAAAGTTAATTTGGACTCTCATTCTGACGGCACCCATTCACTGCAGAAGATCCATTGGTGAGCAAGTGATGGAATGCTACATTTCTCCAAATCTGAAGAAGAAACAAACTCATGTACATCTTGGATGAGCACATTTTCAGCTAATTGTCATTTTTAGGTAAATATGAATTATGTGGCTAGATTTTGATGTGAGAGACAACTTGAGATCATTTTTTAACTGGATGAAGGGATATTATTATGGATTATGGACTCGTATTTTAACCAGAAACAATGTTTTGGAGTTAGAAATGTCTTAATGATGGATTTGTTTTTTACAAACACACAGCTTTTGGCTTCAAAAAGTGTTTATTTGGACTCTCATCTGACGGCACCCATTCACTGAGCAAGTGATTTAATGCTACATTTCTACATTTCTGATGAGGAAACAAACTCATGTACATCTTGGATGAGCACATTTTCAGATAATTGTCATTTTTAGGTGAATATGAATATGAATTATGTGATTGAATTTTAATGTGAAAGACAACAGGAGATGGACTTTTTCACTGGATGAAGGGTTATCATTATGGATTTTGGACTCTTAAAACTTGTATTTTAGCCAGAAACAATGGTTTGGAGTTGTCTTAAATGTCTTAATGATGGATTTGTTTTTGCCAAACACACAGCTTTTGGCTTCACAAGATGTTAATTTGGACTCTCATTCTGACGGCACCCATTCACTGAAGAGGATCCATTGGTGAACAAGTGATGTATTGCTACATTTCTTCAAATCTGACGAAGAAACAAATTCATCTACATCTTGGATGAGAACATTTTCAGCTAATTGTCATTTTCAGGTGAATATGAATATAAATTATGTGGCTGGATTTTGATGTGAGAGACAACATGAGAGATTTTTTAACTGGATGAAGGGTTTTTATTATAGATTATGAACTTGTAATACTCATATTTTAGCCAGAAACAATGGTTTGAAGTTAAAAATGTCTTATTGATGGCTTTGTTTCTTACAAACACACAGCTTTTGGCTTTAAAAGTGTTCATTTGGACTCTCATCTGACGGCACCCATTCACTGCAGTTGATCCATTGGTGAGCAAGTGATGTAATGCTACATTTCTCCAAATCTGATGAAGAAACTAACTGATCTACATCTTGGATGAGCACATTTTCAGCTAATTGTCATTTTAGGTGAATATGAATTATGTGGCTTATTTTTTGATGTGAGAGACAACATGAGATTTTTTTTTTTTTTTACTGGATGAAGGGTTATTATTATCGATTATGTACTTGCAAAACTTGTATATTATCCAGAAACAATGGTTTGGAGATAAAATGTCTTGATGGATTTGTTTGTTACAAACACACAGCTTTTGGCTTCACAAGATGTTAATTTGGACTCTCATTCTGACGGCACCCATTCACTGCAGAGGATCCATTGCTGAGCAATTGATTTAATGCTATATTTCTCCAATTCTGATGAAGAAACAAACTCATGTACATCTTGGATAAGCACATTTCTTTCTATAAAAACAACACAGACAGCACATGCAAAACTCTCTTAGCCTGTGCAGTTTGTTTTTGTGAATTCCTCCTTCAGTGTTTGGCAGGTGAATAAGGTAAATATTGAGCAAACATGGCAGGTCACTGGAGATCGGGCTGCCAAAAGACAACAAAATTAGTATCAGTATGCCATAAACAGACCTGACAGAGATGAGGGACTGATTCAGTATGAATTTAAAAGTGGATCAGATGTCAGAGGTGAACAAAGGCAGAGAGAACTAACCCAAATAATGCTGGCGTGATCATTCGGTGACCTGCAGACACGATCACAGCGTGTGCTCATCAGTTTGGACCTTGATACTTTGTTTTCATTTGAAGATATCCTCTGAAGACAACACTGTTTGCTTTTATGGTGATAAAATGAGCTATGTCTACACATCATCTGAACTGGCACTATCATTTCAGTCTGTTTTGTGCCAAATAATAAAGGAGCAGAATACAAAAGTGCAAGTAAATAATCAGGTAGTAAATAAGGTCACCGCTTTACTTTCAACTCAAATAGTTGGTCAGAAAATGAGAACTAAAACAACTTTACGAGATTTTTGCATGAAACATTAAAATGTCAAATTTTAGGGAAAATACAGTATATAATTTATGTTGAGAGCAGCTGCTTAATGGTGTTTGTAAACAATAGTATTTCTGCTCTTTCATCTAGTTGAGGTCAGGATGTGCTGCTCTGGGATCATTGCATGTGTGAAACGTTTCACCCAGAGAGGATTTAGGACAGACTGTGAAGGAAAGATGATAAAGTGCAGATCAGGCGGCATTCCTGATGACGCTGCGCTAACAGGAGCAGATTTCCTATCACCTCTGCTCCATATCGCTGAAATTTAATCAAGCTCCTAACACAATGCAAGGTGAGATGCAGCGAACATGCTGTGTGTGTGTGTATGTGTGTGTGTGTGTGTGTGTGTGTGTGTGTGTGTGTGTGTGTGAGGTCCTAAAGAGAGATAAGGAAAGTGAGGCAGAAAAAAAATGGGACAACTTTAAAGTCTACAAAAATAACTAAAAGACAGCACACTATAAAATTCTCTGGAAAAAAACAGGGTTTTGCTATGTGATTGCTTCAGTGTTCTGAGAGGTTAACTAAAGAAACTTAATTAAAATGAATTTAAAATTCAAAGAAATGCAAGAAAAACTGAAAAAGAAAGATGGACAGACAGATAGTTGGACAGATAGATAGACGCATGGATGGATGGATAATAGATGGATGGATAAATCAATGAATGGATGGATAGAGATGGATGGATGGATGGATGGATATATAGACAGATGGATAAATCTATAAATGATGATGGATGGAAGGATGGATGGATGATCGATAACAGATGGATGAATACAGAAATGAATGTATGGATGGAAGGATGCATGGATAGACATATAGGTGGATGGATAGATAATGGATGTATCTATAAATGTATGGATGGATGGATAGACAGATGGATGAATAAAGAGATGAATGTATGGATGGATAGATAAACAGACGTATGGATGATGGATAGACAGATGGATGAATAAAGAGATGAATGTATGGATGGATAGATAAACAGGCGTATGGATGATGGATAGACGCATGGATGGATAGATGAATATATGAATAGATGAACAGATGATGGATGGATGAATAAAAAGATGAATGTCTGGATGATAATGGAAGAATGGAAGGATGGATAGATATATGGATGGATAAATAAATTGTTGGATGGATGGATAGATAATAGATAGGTGGATGAATGATGAATGAAAAAAGATGAATTTATAGATGGTGATGGATAGAAAAATGGATAGATATATGGATGATGGATAGATGGATAAAAAAGAAATTATTGTATGGATAATGATGATGGAAGGATGATAGATAGATATATGGATGGATGAATAGATAAATGGATGGATAATGGATGGACGGATGAATAAATAGATGAATGTATGGATGATGGATGAATGGATGTATATATATGGATGGATGAATAAACAGATGGTTGGATGGATGGATAGATAAATAGATGATGGATGAATAAATATATGATGATGGAAGGATAGATATATGGATGATGAATAGATAAATAGATGGATGGATGAATAAAGCGATGAATGTATGGAAGATGATGGATGATGGATGGATGGATGGATGATGGATATGGATGGATGAATACATGCACGGCTGGATGGATGATCGATAGATAAATAGACAGATGGATGAATAAAGAGATGAATGTATGGATGATGATGGATGGAAGGATGGATAGACAAATGGATGAATGGATGGATGGATGAATGTATGAATAGATGAACAGATGATGGATGGATGATGGATGAATAAAGAGATGAATGTATTGATGTTGGTTGGATAGACGTATGGATGGATGGATTAATAGACAAACAGACATGATGAATGAATGAATGAATTCATTAATTAATAAATGGATGGATGGATAGACAAAATAGACAGATGATGGATGGATGAATAGATTAACAGATGATATATGGATGAATGGATGGTTGGTTGATGATTGGATGAATAAACATGAACGTATGGATAATTATGGATGGATAGATAAATAGACAGATGAATGGATGGTGGATAGATAGATGTATAGATTGATGATAAATAGATGGATAGAAGAATGGATGGATAGATGGATGAAATGATGGATGAATAGACAGATGGATGGACGGATGAATAGACAAATTGACAGATGGTTGAATGTATGAATAGATGAACAGATAATGGATGAATAAACAGATGAATGTATGAATGATGATGGATATAAGGATAGATAGACATGGATGGATGAATGAATGAATAGTTGGATGGATGGATAGATAAATAGATGGGTGAATGGATGGATGAATAAAGAGATGAATGTATGGATGATGATAGATGGAAGGATGGAAGGATAGGCGTTTGGGTGGATGAACAGATGATGGATGGATGGATAGATAAATAGACAGTTGGATGAATAAACATTAATGTATGGATGGACAGATGGACAGTCAGATGATGGATGGATTATTAGATGGATGGATAGATAGATAGATATATGCTTTAAATTTCATTATATTTAATAAATTAAAATTGATTCAGCAGAACACATTTCCCAGAATGCAGCTGTGTTGAACTACTGTGAATTCCACTTCAGTAAAGTCCTATTCCTGCAATAAATACCACTTTAACTTCATGAAAGTTTCAAGTTAGTGATTTAATCCAGACAGGAGTGATAGTACTAGCGAAGTGTGCCTCAGCAAACATACTAATAAATACAGGACTGAGAGGAAAGAGGAGGCCAGCTGCCCACAGAATGACTCCACAATAATTCACACTCATTTACACACACTTCATACCGCGCGTGTCAGCAACAGAAGCACATAAACGCTCACAATCTCACGCACACACAGCTACTGAGCGAAGGTGACCTGACACACATGGTGTTCTGGTCTTAGCAACCGAACGTCTACAGTGCCAAGACTTATAAATAAACAACATCACCAGATCTGCCATCACACACACACACACACACACACACACACACACACACACACACACACACACACACACACACACACACACACACACACACACACACACACACACACACACACACACACACACACACACACTCCTGATCTGAGGCCTGTGCTGTACGCACACACTGTGATGATGAACCGGAGTGCAGCTGATCTCAGATCAGACCTCATGTCTTCAGTCGGTCTGAAGAGCAAAGGCTCAGAGGAGGATGCAACAATTAAAATCAACAGGAAGCTACTTTGCCTGCGGTACGGCCCACTTCGTCCAAAATAAAACTTATATAAAGCGGCACAAAGAGCGGCTGAAAGTAGGACAGTCATACTCAGACTCATGTACCGTCTCGGTCTGGACTCACTGTTATTGTTCTCAAGGTGCATTCATTTCTCCCACTGCAAAAAATAACTCTCAATCAGTATCTTTGACTTGATTTTCAGCAAAAATAGTTGCAATAAAATTGAAACTATTTCGAGTTTGTGGCTTTCCATCCTTATCTAGTCCATTTCTACAGTATGCAAGCGTAGTAAAAGCTGACAAAATCAACTTTTAGCTGGTAAATGTATTTACAATTCACAGCATTTCGCTTCTAGGAAAACTACAGCTGATGCTGACACGTATTGGCTAGTAAATCATAGTTCTTGGCTGGGATGTAAACTAAAGGCTACTGGCTATTTAAAAACAAAACAAGCCCTTCATCAAGTAGGACATCATTACAGGACAGAAAGCTGCACTTGTCAAGACACTTCTTTTAACGTTAAAGTATTCCGCCCCTTCTTTTTTCACATTTGCTGCCTTATGTCAAACTGCTTTAAATTACTTTTTTTTTTACATCAATCTACACTTCATACACCATAATTGCAAAGCAAAAAACAGGTTTTAACATCTTTAAAAAGGTATTACAAATAAAAAACTTAAATGATTCCATTGCATTGGATGGATAGATCAACAGACTGATGGAAGGATGGATGAATGAATAGGTAGATAGAATGAAAGATAAAAAACAATGGATAATGAATTGATAAAGAACAGTGGATGGATGGAACAACAGAAAAACAATGAATGGATGTAAGGAGCAACAGAAAGAATGGATAGAAAGAACATGGATGGATAAAAGGATAGATGGAAAGATTAACAATTTGTTGGAAGGACAGATGGATGGATGATAGAATAAGAGAAATAACAATAAATGGATGGATGGACTGATAAAGAATGGATGGATGGGTGGAACATTAGAAAAATTATGAATGGATGGATGAATGACAACAATAGATGGAATTGCAGAAAGATGGATAGATAAATAACGGATAAATGGATGATGAATAGATAGATCAACAGATTGATGGAAGGATGGAGGAATGGGTGGATAGAATGATAGAAAAACAATGGATGGATGGAGGAATGGAAAAAGAACAGCGGATGGATAGATGGATGGATGGAACAATAGAAAAACAATGAATGGATGGATGGAATTACACAGAACAAAGGATAATTGAAAGAACATGAATGGATAGATGGATGGAACAACAGACAGAATGACAGAAAGAATGATGGATGGATGGATGGATGGACTGATTAACAAATTGATGGAAGAATGGATAGATGGATGATAGGATGATAGAATGATAGAAATAACAATGGATGGATAGGTGGAACATTAGAAAAAATATGAATGACAGAACAATAGATGGAATGACAGAGAGATGGATAGATAAAGGATGGATGGATGAATAGATAGATCAACAGATTGATGGAAGGATGGATGAATGTATAGATAGAACGATAGAAAAACAATGGATGGATGGATTGATAAAGAATGCGATGGATGGGTGGAACATTAGAAAAATGATGAATGGATGGATGGATGAAACAGATAGAACGAAAGAAAGAACAAAGGATGGATGACTGATGGATGGATGGATGGATGGATGGACAGACAGAAAGATCAACAGATCAATGGAAGGATTGATGAATGGATTGCTAGAATGATGGTGGATGGATGGAATAAAGAACAGCAGATGGATGGATGGATGGATGGATAGAATGATAGGACAATATAAAAATAATGGATGGATGGGTGGAATGAATTATAGATAGATAAACAGAAAGACCAATGGATACACAGATGGACAGACAGATCAACATTGATGGAAAGACGGATGAATAAAATGATAGAATGATAGAATGAACAATGGATGGATGGATGTATAGATAGAGAGATGGATCATCATCACCCCATCATCATGAATGGAATGACATGAGTCAGAGTAAATGAATCTAGTTCGGCATTCTTGATCAAACTAAATGCAACTTTACTGGTCTTAAATTCTAAGCAATAAAATAAAATAGCATGTCTACTTCACAGAAAACCTGTCAACAGAAGTTAAACCGGCTGAACTCATGAACACAATTGCAGTGGAATGACTTGAGGAATTGCTCGGGTATTTCTCCGGTCACCCGGTCCCTGTATTGATCACGGTCACGTGAACTAAGAAACTATTCTGAGGGAAACAATTGCCGGGAATATTCACCAACAGACAGCTGAGGAACCCGCTTGGAGGAGTGACAAAATAAATGAACAACATGTTTGGGTGCTTTTGATTGAACTTCTATCAGACACGAGAAGCTGGATTTTGAAAACATGTCCTCCCCGACGGTGAAGCGCAGCAGCTCTGTTCACCTCAGATCCTCAACTTAGTTAGAATCTCTCAAATAAAACATAGACTGGTTAATAAATGTGATCACACCTGCGGAACCAATATTGACTGATAATAGACAAATGACATTAAACACAGGTGTGTTATCAAGGCCAAATTTGGGCATGGTTTACTTAAACATTTTTAAAGGGACAGTAGTTCCAAATATGTTTAACTTTCGTTATTCTGCAGAACAAAATATATTTATCAGAAAATAGCACAGTAAAACAATACAAGTATTTGCCTTTTTATCATCTTATAGTTTACAGTAGACCAGGGAACCTATTCATAGTAAACGGCACCTTGAAAAAGGAGCAATACATCAAAATTCTCAACAACAACATCAGGCAGTCTGCAGAGAATCTTGGCCTTGGGCACGACAACGACCCAAAACACACAGCAAAAGTGGTGAAGAAATGGTTATCAGACAAAAACATTAACGTTTTACAGTGGCCCAGCCAGAGTCCTGACTTAAATCCAGTTGAGAATCTGTGGAGGGAGCTAAAGATCAGGGTGATGGCAAGGAGACCCTCCAACCTGAAAGAGTTAGAGCTCATCGCTAAAGATGAATGGGCAAAAATACCAGTGGAGACATGCAAAAAGCTGCTCAGCAATTATAGGAAGCGTTTGATTGCTGTAATAGCCAATAAAGGCTTTGAAGGGTATGAATAATTTTGGACATGCCACTTTTTGTTCAAATGTAAATAAAAGCTGAGAAATATTTTTTCCACAATGATGCCTCTTGTACATCATCTTATTATCTTTTGGGAGAAGCCTGTGTCATTTCCGGTTAAAAAAACTTGCTGGTTGAATAAAAGTAACTTTAAGTCAGAATTTGCCAGGGGTATGAATAATTTCAGGCTTGACTGTATTGACACACACACACACACACACACACACACACACACACACACACACACACACACACACACAATACAATAAATAATTAATCAAAAAACAAGGAACAAGGTGGTTGTCAGTATGTATTCTAAAGGTGAAAAACTAAATTTGAGTTCATAAATTTGTAAAACTGTATTTTTAAGGGTACAATTCTGTTTTTTACTCTTAATTGCACAGATTTTTTTTTACATTGTACTTCCTTCATAAAGGTGAATAAATAATGACATCATTTTTATTTTTAGGCGAAACATTCCTAGTAGGACATGCCGTTCTCATCTCAGGATGTGACGTGACCTCACGTGATCTTGCCCTCAACTCTGGGCTCCAATCAAACTTCCTGTTCCACAAGTGCATCTGGCACCCAATCAAAGTTTCAGCAGGCAGGTTTGGCCGCTGATGCTAATTTTATGCCCGTTCTTTTGTCTAATGCACCTGCCTCTTGACATTCCCAGACCAAAAGCTCTGCTTCCACGAGCAGCGGCGGGATTGTGTTTTCTGAACAGGATAAAAGCCGGAGGAAGACGCGGGCGACGCGAGACGCCACCATTACAATGCCTCAATGACACCGATCCATCATAAATAGCAGAATCCAGAGCAGGCCCTTCATAAACCACACAAACCTCCCACAGGAGAGCGATTCCATTACAGCTTCGTAACACAGATGAATGTGTGGTGGGAAAGTAAACACGTCGGGAGTGTTTTAGTTGGAGCGCCAGAGACATTTTCATAACGACGGAGCGCGTCTTCCTTTTTCGCAGTAATATTTACATCTCAAAAGGAAGAGTCCGCTGTCAAATTCCCAACAAGCCCTTGAGAAGTTGAACTGTGAGATGATTATTTTCAGAGGCGCATAGCCAAACAGCAAAGAAACTAGAAAAGATTGGATGGAGTTCTCATATATATATGCTTCAAACTTCCGTCCTGCAATTTTTAAGTTAAAAAAATTTTTTTTTTTGGTGCAAACAATATTTTTGAGAGTATGAATGAGAGATCAGCTCATATAACATGATAAATATGCATTAAATTGATTAAAAGTGACAGTAAAGACATTTGCAATGTTACTAGAGATTTCTGTATCAAATAAATGTTCTTCTTTTGAACTTTCAATTCATCAAGGAATACTTAAAAGTAAAATGCATCACGGTTTCCACAAAAATATTGTGCAGCACAACTGTTTTCAACATTGATAATAAGAAATGTTTCTTAAGAAGCAAATCAGCATATTAGAATGATTTCTGAAGGATCGTGTTATACTTAAGACTGGAGTAATGATGCTGAAAATGTTGGCATTGCATCACAAAAATAAATTACATTTTATTATATATTGACATAGAACACAGCTATTTTAAATTGTAATAATATTTCACAATTTTACTGTTTTTACTGTATTTTTTTAATCAAATAAATGCATCCTTGGTGAGTAGAAGAGTCTATAAAAACAATTTATAAATCTTACTGACTACAAACCTTTGAACCATGGTGTGATGTCAAGTACATACTATACCTAAACGATAGGGTAACAGACTTTTAAGACACAAGAAAAGTTGTAAAGCTGTTTTAAAAACAACAAGAATTGTGAAAAGTGCTACAAAAATAAAAATGACTAGACATTTTATAGTACAGCTGAGATCAAAAGTTTACATCCCCCTTTCAGAATCTGCAAAATGTAAATTATTTTACTAAAATAAGAGGGATTACACCAAATGCATGTTATTGTTTATTTAGTACTGATCTGAATAAGATATTTCACATAAAAGATGTTTACATATAGTCCACAAGAGAAAATAGTTGAATTTATAAAAATTACCCCGTTCAAAAGTTTACATACACTTGATTCTTAATATGCTGTTACCTGAATGATCCACAGCTGTGTTTTTTGTTCAGGTCCCACAAATTCTTTGGTTTTTCAGCATTTTTGTGTATTTGAACCATTTCCAACAATGACTGTATGATTTTGAAGTCCATCTTTTCACACTGAGGACAACTGAGAGACTCATACGCAACTATCACAGAAGGTTCAAACACTCACTGATGCTCCAGAAGGAGAAACCATACATTAAGAGCCGGGGGATGAAAACTTTTTGAATTTGAAAATCATGGTAAATTTAACTTATTTTGTCTTTTGGGAAACATGTATCTTCTGTAGCCTCTGAAGGCCAGTACTAAATGAAAAAAATATGATATTTAGGCAAAATAAGAAAAATGTACACATCTTCATTCTGTTCAAAAGTTTTCACCCCCGTCTCTTAAAGGTTGTATCAGTGATTTCAAGCCTGAAACATAAAGTGTCACATTCAGCTGACCTTTCTTCACGATCCGCTCGCTGCCTGCCCCGTAAATCGGCTGTAAAAAAAAAAGTGCACAACACCAACCCCCTGATTGGTTGGAACACTGTTTGTTTTTCTGTGGAATGGTTGGTAGCACCGATTGTTTTTTTGGCATATCTCGGACTCTAGGCTGACCACAGAGATGTGTTTTTTTTACAGCCAATTTATGGGGCAGGCAGCGAGCGGATCGTGAAGAAAGGTCAGCTGAATGTGACACTTTATGTTTCAGGCTTGAAATCGCTGATACAACCTTTAAGAGACGGGGGTGAAAACTTTTGAACAGAATGAAGATGTGTACATTTTTCTTATTTTGCCTAAATACCATATTTTTTTCATTTAGTACTGGCCTTCAGAGGCTACAGAAGATACATGTTTCCCAAAAGACAAAATAAGTTAAATTTACCATGATTTTCAAATTCAAAAAGTTTTCATCCCCTGGCTCTTAATGCATGGTTTCTCCTTCTGGAGCATCAGTGAGTGTTTGAACCTTCTGTAATAGTTGCAAATGAGTCCCTCGGTTGTCCTCAGTGTGAAAAGATGGATCTCAAAATCATACAGTCATTGTTGGAAAGGGTTCAAATACACAAAAATGCTGGAAAACCAAAGAATTTGTGGGACCTGAAAGATATTTCTGAAGAACAGCAGGCAGTTTAACTGTTCAGGACAAATAAAGGACTCATGAACAACTATCACTAAACAAAAAAAACACAGCTGTGGATCATTCAGGTAACAACAAAGTATTAAGAATCAAGTGTATGTAAACTTTTGAGTCATTTTTTCTTGTGGATTGTATGTAAATATCTTTTATGTGAAAGATCTTATTCAGGTCAGTAACAGATAATAAATAACATGCACTTTGTATGATCCCTCTTATTTCGCTAAAATAATTAACATTTTGTGGATTCTGAAAAAGGGGGGGGGGGGGGGTGAACTTTTGACCTCAACTGTATGTTTATGTTTATTTAAATACAACCAAAAAACATTTTGTGCAAAAAGAGTGAAAGATATATATCATCTATGTGACCATTACCTTGCATGATCTCACAGTACACTTTATCTAAACATAAAGCATTTGTTAAGTATGTGAACATTTGTCAGAATGGCAAACAGAACCTCTGAATGACCTTTCGTTACAATGGCTTCTGAAACCACAACAATTTTGTATTTGCACAACTAAAAGATCTAATTTTTGATATTGCCTCTAGGAGATAAACATGAAGACTTATTAATAAGCATTGGGAAAAACTGATTGTAAAATGTATTTTATACTGTTAATAATTCGTTTGCAACTATTTTCAACATTGATAATAATCAGAAATGTTTCTCAATAATTTCTGAAGGATCATGTGACACTGAAGACTGGATGCTGAAAATTCAGCTTTGATCACAGAAATAAATTTCATTTTACAATATATTCACATTGAAAACAACTATTCTAAATTGTAATATTTCACTATTTTACTGTATTTTTGATCAATTAAATTCAGCCTTGATGAATAGGATCCTTCTTGTTTTCTTTCAAAAGCATTAAAAATTTAGATTATTCCAATCTTTTTGACTGGTAATGCTGTTAAAAAGCATAATTAACTCCACTTTTGGGATGAAACACTAGATCTAAAAGACTCTTGAGCAGTGTTGTGGTTATAAATAAGGCTGATTAATCGGGAGTCAGACGAGGGCATGACCTTCTCAAACATGCAGTAAGTAAGCACCTGCATTGTTGTACTCTTTTCCCCGGAGGACGTCCCGCTCGATGCCTGGCAGATGGCAGAGCTGACACATGCTGGGACAATAACACTCCTCTCAGACACACAGCGGCGTGCCCTTCATGAAGTAAGGAAGTGCAGCAGGAAGTGAGGAGGAAATATGAAAGTGTTTCCCTTTATTCTAGAGGAGCCTTTGTGCTCAAAACCAGCTTTCTTCATCTGACCGAAAAATACAAGTTCAAAGACCCTATCATGTATGTTGCAAGTCAATAAGTTCATTTATTTAAATACACTACCGATTAAAAGTTTCACAAAGTAGCACAGGTATATTTGTAGCAATAGCCAAAAATACTTTGCATGGGTCAAACTTATTGTCAAAAATCATTAGGATATTAAGATTTTTGTATGTTGTACATGTCCTACCGTAAATATATCAAAACTTAATTTTGATTAGTAATATGCATTGCTAAGAACTTCTTTGGACAACTTTAAAGGGGATTTTCTCAATATTTCAGACTCCAGATATCCAAATAACTGTCTCAAAATAAATATTGTCATGTCCTAACAAACAATACATCAAGGGAAAGTGAGTTCAGTCCTCAGACGAGAAAGAACGACGGCGCGTAAGTGTCTACATTAATACTATTTCGCTAGGCGGTCCTTACTTAGAGTTGCTGCTAAAAGCACTTTGTCGTTTCTGTTTAATTACTTATTCCTAAGTATTAATTTTAAGCCGCTGTTCTCTTAAGCACTCTGTAGTTTCTATTCACTTATTGGTTAATATTAAATTTGAGCTGCTTCTAAAACGCACTCTGTAGTTTCTATTCACTTATTCGTTAATATTAATTTTGAGCTGCTTCTCAAAGTACTCCGTTGTTCTATTTAGTTATTCGTTTGTTTTATTTACATCTATTCACTGTTAGAAAAGGAGTGTTCTTCTGTTATTTGTCCTGCGATTGTTTTTGCTTTAAATTCTAGTTTTTATTGCAATCATTAAAATTGATAACTGAGCGTACGGCCAAGGGAAGCTTTTGTTTTTGTCATATCGTTCCCTTCTGGAGCTATTACAAGTGCGAAGCTGTTGATTTTTGAGTTTCGATTGAGCCATTTTGCGTGCGGGCGAGACATTTGCGGCTCACTGAGCCTAGGAGGCGTCCCTAGCTTTTATCATTGAAGCACTGTTTGGTTGTCTATTTAACTGCGTCAGAACAGCTGACGGTGAAGCGTCAGCGGAAGCGTTCAGCCTCCTCGCGTGAAGACTGACGAGAGTAAAGACTTGCGACTTTTCCTGCGCGACTTAGCCGAGCAACGACACCGACAACGCACTTAAGTACTCCTTTCCTTTATTTCACTCTTCTTTCTGTCCTCCTCTATCATGTGTTTCCAACTCATTCCGGTGGTCTCTTCACACCGCACTAATATCACACGCACACGGCGACGCAATATATCTAACCTGCGTCCTATCGACACTTCTTCCACTGAACCTTTCTCTTTCACGGTTGGACTCTGGAACTGTCAATCAGCTGTCAACAAAACTGACTTCATTTCAGCATTTTCTGTGCAATCTGGTTTGAGCATTCTAGGCTTGACTGAGACCTGGATTCGTCCAGAAGACTCTGCAACCCCAGCTGCTCTTTCTAATAACTTTTCCTTCTCTCACACCCCTCGTCAGACTGGAAGGGGTGGGGGGACGGGACTTCTTATTTCTAACAACTGGAAATACTCAACCCATTCTCCTCTATGCAATTATAGTTCATTTGAATCTCATACAATCACTGTAACATCTCCTATCGAACTCCACATTGTGGTAATCTACCGCCCTCCTACTCAACTTGGCATCTTCTTAGAAGAGCTGGATGGGCTGCTGTCCTCGTTTCCAGAGGATGGCAGCCCACTTCTAGTCTTTGGGGACCTCAACATTCACCTTGACAAACCCTATGCTGCTGACTTCAATTCACTTCTAGCTTCATTTGATCTACAACGTGTTATCACTACATGCACTCATAAATCTGGCAACCAACTTGATCTCATTTACATGCGAAATTGTATTTCAGACAACATTGTGGTCAAACCCCTACACATCTCTGACCACTTCTTCATTACATTTGACCTACATCTTGCTACTTGTGCACTACCAACCCCTCTACCTGTTACTTTTAGAAGAAACCTACGCTCTCTCTCACACTCCCATCTTTCTTCTTTAGTATCCTCCTCCCTTCCCTCTCCTACTCACTTCTCATCCCTGGACACTAATGCAGCAACTGACACCTTATGCTCCACTCTTACCTCCTGTCTAGATGTTATATGCCCTCTCTCCTCCAGGCCAGCACGATCTGCTCCGAAAACCCCTTGGTTATCCGATGTTCTTCGTGAGCATCGTTCCAAACTTAGGGCAGCTGAGAGAAAATGGCACAAATCTAAGGATCCATCCGACCTCAGTAAGTATCGGTCTATGCTCTCATCTTTCGCTACCCAAGTACATACAGCCAAATCTTCATACTTCCACAACAGGATCAACAATTCCCCGGACGCACGCAACCTTTTCAAAACATTTAATACACTGCTTTGTCCCCCTCCACCACCTCCCACAACTTCTATAACAGCTGATGATTTCGCCACATTTTTTACAGACAAAACTACATCAATCAATAATAAGTTCTCAGCTCCACACATACAGGAACTAAAATTGACCACAATCACGGCTGGAACCCCCCACTTCTCCTTCTGTCCTTGCTCGGAGGCAGAAGTAACCAAACTTTTCCTCTCCAGCCATCCGACGACATGTCCTTTAGATCCTATCCCCTCACACCTTCTCCAAGCAATCTCCCCTACAATCCTACCGGCGCTCACACACATCATCAACACATCTCTTCTCACAGGCACTTTTCCTACTACATTTAAGCAGGCCCGGGTAACCCCACTGCTCAAAAAACCTACACTTAACTCTTCACTCATAGACAACTACAGACCTGTCTCCCTCCTTCCATTCATAGCAAAAACACTGGAACGGGCTGTTTTCAACCAGCTATCCTTATTCCTCTCACAGAACAATCTACTGGACTCTAACCAATCAGGGTTCAGAAGCGGCCATTCAACTGAGACTGCGCTACTGTCTGTCACTGAAGCCTTGCGGACGGCAAAAGCTGAGTCCAAATCATCGGTACTCATCTTGCTGGACCTATCTGCAGCTTTTGACACTGTGAATCACCAGATCCTCCTGTCCACCCTCTCAATGCTGGGTATTACAGGGACTTCACTTCGCTGGTTCAAATCCTACCTCTCTGGTAGGTCTTTCAGAGTGGCCTGGGGAGGCGAGGTATCCAAAACTCATCAACTGGTCACTGGGGTTCCTCAGGGTTCAGTTCTTGGACCTCTCCTCTTCTCCATATACACTACATCTCTGGGCCCCATCATACAGGCACATGGCTTCTCCTACCATTGCTATGCTGATGACACACAGCTCTATCTTTCTTTCAAACCAGACGATCCATCGGTAGCTGCACGGATCTCAGGTTGCCTGGCGGATATCTCTGCATGGATGAAGGAACACCATCTACAGCTCAATCTAGCAAAGACGGAACTCCTTATCTTTCCTGCCACTCCATCTCTACAGCATGACTTCTCCATCCAGTTAGGTTCATCAACAATTACCCCATCAACTTCAGCCAGAAATCTGGGTGTTATCTTTGACAACCAACTGACTTTCAAAGATCACATTGCTAAGACCGCTCGATCTTGCAGGTTTGCATTGTACAACATCAGAAAGATCAGGCCCTTCCTAACAGAGCATGCTACACAACTCCTCGTCCAGGCCCTGGTCATTTCCAGGCTGGACTACTGCAATGCTCTTTTAGCTGGTCTTCCAGCATGTACAATCAAGCCTCTACAAATGATTCAGAATGCAGCAGCACGACTGGTCTTCAACGAGCCCAAAAAGGCCCATGTCACACCTCTCTTCATATCCCTGCACTGGCTACCGGTTACAGCACGCATCAAATTCAAGACACTGATGCTGGCATATAGGACAGCCACCGGATCATCACCTGCCTACCTCCATTCACTATTACACATCTACACTCCTTCCAGAAGACTGAGATCCTCTAGTGAAAGACGCCTCATTGTACCACCACAGAGAGGTATTAAATCACTGTCCAGAACATTCTCGTTCAACGTTCCTGCCTGGTGGAATGATCTTCCCACCCCTATCCGGAATGCAGACTCCTTAACAGCTTTCAAACGACTGCTGAAAACCCATCTTTTTCGACACTATCTGACTCAATAATAAAAAAAAAAAAAAAAAAAAAAAAAAAAAAAAAAAAATCCTCCCTTCTAGCCTGTTTTTCCTCTCTTTCTTGATCTTCTCCTTCTAGCCTGCACTCTTCTAACAACGCCTGATATATGGTATTTTTGAACACTTCCTATGTTGATCTGCCTCCTTAGGATGAATCACTTGTTGTATTCCCAATTGTAAGTCGCTTTGGATAAAAGCGTCGGCTAAATGAATAAATGTAAATGTAAATGTAAATGTAAATATATTGATCACTTTTATCAAAAAAAAAAAAAAAAAATACCCTTATGACTGGTTTACATATTACAAAATATTTCAGCTTTAAATAAACGCTGTTCTTTTGAACTTTCTATTCATTGGTGAATCCTACAAAATAAAATGCATCAGTTTCTACAAAAATACTGCACAGCACAACTGTTTTTAACATTGATAATCAGAAATGTTTCTTGAGCAGTAAATCAGCATATTAGAATGATTTCTGAAATATCGTGTGACACTGAAGACTGGAGTAGTGATGCTGAAAATTCAGCTTTGATCAAAGAAATAAAGGACATTTTAACTGACATTCACATAGAAAATAACTATTTGAAATTGCAATAATATTTCACAATATTACTGATTTTACTGTATCTTTGATCAAATAAATTAGTTAAATTAGTTTTGGGAGTCAAATATAAATGTATATAAATATAAAAGTGCCTATATGTATTAGGTAAAGAGCTTAACATTTTGCATGTGACAGCTGTTTTACAATAAAATGACCAACAGTAATATTTAGTGATGCAAACTACTCAAACATTTCGCCAATATTTTTTTTTTTTTTTTTGCGTCTGACCTCCTGACTGACAGACTGAAGCGTGTGTATCAGTGCTGATTTAGACCAGATCTCCGGTTTCACACCAGCGTGTCCACACAGCACAATTACGAAGGTGCAAACCACAACACACGCACTCAAACACACACACACACACACACACACACACACACACACACACACACACACACACACACACACACACACACACTCAAACACACACACACACACACACACACACACACACACACACACACACACACACACACACACACACACACACTCAAACACACACACACACACACACACACACACACACACACACACACACACACACACACACACACACACACACACACACACACACACTCACTCAAACACACACACACACACACACACATGTTGGGTTTACATGTTTTATGGGGACATTCCATAGGCGTAATGGTTTTTATACTGTATTTTCTATCGCCCTACACCTACCCTACACCTAAACCTAGCCCTCACAGGAGATTGTGCACACTTTTACTTCCTCAAAAAAAAACTCATTGTGCATGATTTATAAGCCTGTTTCCTCATGGGGACTTGAGAAATGTCCCCACAAGGTCAAAATCTACTGGTAGTACTATCCTTGTGGGGACATTTGGTCCCCACAACGTGATGAATACCAGGTACACACACACACACACACACACACACACACACACACACACACACACACACACACACACACACACACAGACACAGACACAGACACACACACACACACACACACACACACACACACACACACACACACACACACACACACACACACACACAGACACACACACACACACACACACACACACACACACACACACACACACACACACACACACACACACACACACACACACACACAAACCTAGGAATCTAATTTTAATGCCAAAACTAAAACTCCTTTAGTGACAAGGTAAAAATAATTTACAAATGGAGCAAATACTTTATAAATGAAGTTTTTTTTTTTTTTTTTTTTTTATAAAGCCAGCTTTTGCTGCTAATTATTATTACATACATTTTGTATGAATTATATATTATAGTCTTTAAGGAGACGTTCGCTTCCAGAATAAAAATGTGCAGATAATTTACTGTTCATGTTCTATGGAAACCCGTTTCCAGTACTGAATAAAAAAATAAAAAAGGTAATTGTGACTTTTTATCTTATATTATATATATTTTTTTTTGTTTCTCAGAATTGTGTGATAAACTCACAAGTTATAAAGTCAGATTTCGAGATATAAACTCAGAATTACAAGATATAAACTCACAATTCTGCCTTTTTTTCCTCACAACTGCGTTTGTTTGTTTGTTTCTTTTTCCTCAGAATTGAGAGATAAATTCGCAACTGCGAGTTATAAAGTCCAGTTCTGAGAAAAAAAGACTGATATTTTATATTTCACAATTTTGACTTTTTTTCTTGCAATTATGACTTAATTTTTCTGAATTTTTCAGAACTCGCATAACTCGTATAAACGTCACAATTCTGCCTTTTTTTTACTGAGAATTGTGTGATAAACTCACAATTGCGAGTTATAAAGTCAGATTTCGAGATATAAACTCAGAATTACAAGATATAAACTATAGATATAAATTCTGCCTTTTTTTCCTGCGTGTTTGTTTGTTTCTTTTTCATCAGAATTGTGAGATAAATTCGCAATTGCGAGTTATAAAGTCCAGTTCTGAGAAAAATAGACTGATATTTTATATTTCACAATTTTGACTTTTTTTCCTGCAATTGTGACTTTATTTTTCAGAATTGCGAGATATAAAGTCAGATTTCGAGATATAAACTCACAATTCTGACTTTTTTTCCTCCCAATTGAAAGTTTGTTTCTTTTTTTCACAGAATTATGAGATAAACTCGCAATTGCAAGATATAAAACCCAGTTCTGAGAAAAAAAGACAGATTTTTTTCCCTCAATTTTGACTTTTTTCTTGCAATTGTGACTTTATTTTTCAGAATTGCGAGATATAAAGTCTCTGACTTTATAACACACATAACTCGTATAACTCACAATTGCAAATTTATATCACACAATACTGACTTCATTTCAGTCCAAAAAAAGTCTAAATTGCGAGTTTGTATCACGTAATTCTAAGGAAAAAAGTCGGAATTGTGAGATAAATTCGCAACTGCGAGTTATAAAGTCCAGTTCTGAGAAAAAAAAGACTGATATTTTATATTTCACAGTTTGACTTTTTTTCTTGCAATTGTGACTTTATTTTTCAGAATTGCGAGATATAAAGTCAGATTTCGAGATATAAACTCACAATTCTGACTTTTTTTCCTCCCAATTGCAAGTTTGTTTCTTTTTTTCACAGAATTATGAGATAAACTCACAATTGCAAGATATAAAGCCCAGTTCTGAGAAAAAAAGACAGATTTTTTTTCCCTCAATTTTGACTTTTTTTCTTGCAATTGTGACTTTATTTTTCAGAATTGCGAGATATATAGTCTCTGACTTTATAACACACATAACTCGTATAACTGTCACAATTCTGACTTTTTTTATCAGTTTTGTGTGATAAACTTCACTTCATTTAAGTCCATAAAAAGTCTAAATTGCGAGTTTGTATCACGTAATTCTAAGGAAAAAAAGTCAGAATTGTGAGATAAACTCGCAACTGCGAGTTATAAAGTCCAGTTCTGAGAAAAAAAGACTGATATTTTATATTTCATAATTTTGACTTTTTTTCATGCAATTGTGACTATTTTTCAGAATTGCGAGATATAAAGTCAGATTTCGAGATATAAACTCACAATTCGGACTTTTTTTCCTCCCAATTGCAAGTTTGTTTCTTTTTTCACAGAATTATGAGATAAACTCGCAATTGCAAGATATAAAGCCCAGTTCTGAGAAAAAATACATTTTTTTCCTCAATTTTGACTTTTTTTCTTGCAATTGTGACTATTTTTCAGAATTGCGAGATATATAGTCTCTGACTTTATAACTCGCATAACTCGTATAACTGTCACAATTCTGACTTTTTTTTCTCAGTTTTGTGTGATAAACTTCACTTCATTTAAGTCCATAAAAAGTCTAAATTGCGAGTTTGTATCACGTAATTCTAAGGAAAAAAAAATCTGAATTGTGAGATAAAAAGTCGCAATAACCTTTTTTTTTATTATTTAGTGCCGGAAACAGGCTTCCATATGTTTTCACCACAAGACAAAAATTTAAAAGATAATCACGACTTTTTTATTTAAAAAAAAAAAAACTTTATTTCATCACTGTTCTGTCTTTTTCCCCCCTGCTATTCTGAGATACAAATTGTGATACACAAAGTCAGAAATCCACAAGTTGTGAGATATAAAATCATAATTGTGATATAAAACCAATCGTTTCTCTAGATAAGACCCTTCTTTCTCACCTGGGATCATTTAGAGCCCTTTAAAGCTGCATTTAAACTGTATTTTGGAAGTCCACTATATTGAGAGAAATCCTGAAATGTTTTCCTCAAAAAACAATTTCTTTACAACTGAAGAAAGAAAGAAAGACAAGGAGGTGAGTACATTATCTGTACATTTTTGTTCTGGAAGTGAACTTCTCCTGTAACATAGAAGTGAACTGTGAATCAAATTGACATTCTCCATGTTTCATGTCACACTTTTGAATTGACAGTGAACATGACACGGAACCGGGTTAAACTTGTTTTGTTTTGGTTAACCTTAACCTTCACTGAAACACTCAGTTTAACTCAAGTAACAGGCCACCAATCGTAACAAAAGCATAAAAAGTGAATCAACCTATTGTCTCTACAGTCTCAAGCGATGGTTTCTGCTATGATTCTGGCCAAGTTTTCATTTCAAAATACAGGCACCCTGTGAAGGGCCCTCACCTCTGTTTTTTTCCATGTTTTGTGGTGTGTTGACAGCTGCGTCTGTCCACATGACATCCTCAGAGAAGAAGAAGATGATCTTGTTTGTCTCCCTAATGTGGGGTCTGTTTAGGAAAGAGAAGATACCGGAGTTTTAAAGGAACGGTTCACTCAAAATTAAACATTTGTCATCATTTATATATGTAGATGAGTTTGTTTCTTCACCAGATTTGGAGAAATGTAGCATTAAATCCCTCGCTCACCAATGAATTCTCTGGAGTGAATGGGTGCCGTCAGAATGAGAGTCCAAACAGCTGATAAAAACATCCACAAGTAATCAACACCACTCCAGTCCATCAGTAACAACCTGTGAAGCCAAAAGCTGCATGTTTGTAAGAAACAAATTCAGCAATAAGATTTTTAACTAAGGTTTTTAACTAAAGTCCATAATCCATAATAACGCTTCCTCCAGTGGAAAAGTCCATCTCATGTTGTCTCTCACATCAAAATCCAGCCACATATTTGTTTAGAGCTGTTTTGGCTTGTAAATGGTGCTTGATCTGTGCAGATTTCTCTCCTGATTCAGACCAGATCACTTTTTTTTTTTTCACTGGAGGAAGCATTATAATGGATTATGGGCTTGTATTTTAGTTACAAACATCTTAATGATGGATTTGTTTCTTACAAACATGCAGCTTTTGTCTTCTCAAGATGTTAACTGATGGACTGGGGTGGTATGGATTACTTGTGGATGTTTTTATCAGCTGTTTGGACTCTCATTCTGACGGCACCCATTCACTCCAGAGGAAGTCATGTAATGCTACATTTCTCCAAATCTGATGAAGAAACAAACTCATCTACATCTTGGATGGCCTGAGGGTGAATAAATGACATGAGATTTTACATTTTTGGGTAAATTATCGATTTAAAATCAAGGACATGGAAGAAAACAGAGAAAAGAGAAAGAAAAGAGGTAGAGTAGAAACGGGCCTCAGAGTTGAAAACAGCTCCACAGTTTCAGGCAACTATTTCTGACATCTGAATATTTCATGATAGGCTAAAAAATCTCCCCCATAGAGAAATATTGAATGCAGCAGCACAAAATGTTCACACACACACAAATCTGAAAAGTTCAAAGTTTGGACAGCCACTCTGAATAACAGATCTGCACTCACAGCAAATTGAGACAAAGTGAAGAAAGTCTCCCAAACTATACTAGATATTCAGACACAAACAGTATCTGCTCACTTAATGCCTAAATGTCATTGCTTTATATCAGTATCACTTAAATTCTGCAGGATCTTTTAACGACTCTTTTATGACTGTTGATGTTTTGATGATTTTTGGATTATTTCAGTCTACCTTTACACAGCTGTAGCTGTTTACAGCCCAATTGACTCCCTCCGCCAGTGCATTGATGAAATTAGGAGTTGCATGTGGCAAAACTTTCTTTAGTTAAGCAAGCAGAAAACTGAAGTCATTGCATTTGGAATCAAGGATGTAGTTCTTAAAGGAGTAGTTCACTTTCAGAACAACAATTTACAGATAATTTACTCACCCCCTTGTCATCCATGATGTTTATGTCTTTTTTTTCTTCAGTCGTCAAGAAATTATGTTTTTTGAGATAAACATTTCTGGAAATTTCTCCATATAATGGACTTAAATGGTGCCCCGATTTTTGAATCTTCAAAATGCCGTTTAAATGCAGCTTCAAAGGGCTGTAAACGATCCCAGCCGACGAAGAAGGGTCTTGTCTACAGAAACGTTCGGTCATTTTCTTAGAAAAATATTTTTTTTATATACCTTTTAAGCACTGAAACTTGTCCAGCACTCGTCCAGCACTAGGGCTTGTTTATCTCAAAAAACATAATTTCTTGACGACCGAAGAAAAAAAGACATACATATCTTGGATGACAGGGGGGTGAGTAAATTATCTGTAAATTGTTGTTCTGAAAGTGGACTACTCCTTTAAGGTGAATGCGTATCTTGGCGCTAAGGGCCAAACATGCAGCTACAAATCAAGTCAAGAAAGTTTCAGTAGCCATGTCAAAGCAGTAACTAAATCAGTACTATCATCTCAAAAGCACTGAAATAATTAGATGTTTTGTTTCCAGACTTGGAGAAACTTGTTCATGCATTTATCAGCAGCAGGGTGGACTGTTGTAATGTCTCCTTAAACAGCCTTCCCAAGAAGACCATTAGACAGCTGCAGCTCATACAGAACACTGCTGCTTCTGACTAGAACCAGAAAATCAGAGCATATTACACCAGTCCTCAGATCCGTACACTGGCACTGTTAAAAAAAGCTGTAAAATTTACGGGAAAACCCTGGCAGCTGTGGTTACCAGTGTTTTACTGTAAAAAATACGGTAGCAATGTTTTACATTTTCCGGTTTTCACTTAAATATACAGGTAAATACCGTAATTTCTGATTTTTTTTTTTTAAATTAATATAATGGTGATGTACCAACCTTTTGAAGTACTGAAATCTGTTTTGTACCTTTGCAATACACTGATAACCACCAAAAGCAAGTGGTGATGACAACATCACATGATCAACCAAAGCCCATCACAAGGAGATTGTAAATACTAGAATATATAGAAGGTGCACAGTGTCATTCACACAAACACTAAACACCATCATGGTAACACACATAAAACTGATTTGATGCAAAAACATTAATTTAACAGCATTATATGTAACAAATAACCCTAATGTACAAAACTGCCAAGAAAAATCTAAGAAGAAAAAGTTTTTTCCACAAAAAACATCGAATAAAAAAAATGAAACACAGGGAATTCTGGGAATGTCAGTTTACGGTTATTCACTGTAAATTTTACCTTCTTTTTCACTTCAAAAAACGGTATACTGCTGTAAAATTACATGCAATGTCCAACACAGTTTTTCACCATATATAGAAGGGGAACTTACCGTTAACCATATCACAGGTTTTTACCGTAGCATTTTTAGTTTTTACCGTTAAATTCACAGTCATTTTTTACAGTCCAGTTATATTCAGTGTTGGGAGTAACGCATTACAAGTAACGCAAGTTACGTAATAATATTACTTTTTCCGGGTAACTAGTAAAGTAACTGATTTACTTTGTCAAATAAGTACAGCCAGTTACTTTTTCCCCGCATTTATTGATTGAAAGCTCTCCTGTCCCCATGTTAAGAGAAATTGTGAGTAAGATGTTACTTTAGTTCTAGAATAAATGTGAACATGCATTAATTCATCTCACTCACTAAAAAAAAAAATGAATAAAAACAGTGAAATTCAACGCAAACCTGCAATAATTAAATGTTAAATAAAACAAATATCCTTTATGTATTTAATCCCATTTTATTAACCGATGTCTTTGCTGCCGACCTTCGATGATCCGATTCATCCATACTAATAAGCAAAAATTACTCAAGATAATCTAACATTTGTTTTATTGCTGAAGAGTTGACATTTTTTTCCGCGGTCTACTGTACAGACGTCAAAGCCTTAGGCTTTTAGTGTAAAAAAGGCTTTTACATTTGCCAAAAACAGAATTTTTTATATTAAAAACAAACAAGCAAGCCCTGGCCAGATTTAAAAAGTAACGCAAAAGTAACGTAACGCATTACTTTCCATAAAACGTAATTAGTTACTTTTTTAGAGAGTAACTCAATATTGTAATGCATTACTTTAAAAAGTAACTTTGATTTTGTGTATAATCATTTATATTCTAAACTGTTTTAATTAATTTCAAATCAATATTTAAATAATTTTTAATGTTCTTAAATTCTTTGTTTTTATTGTTGTGATTATTTTTATTTTTATGATTATTTTGACTCTTATGTACAGCATTTTGAAATACCATTTTGTATGATATGTGCTATATAAATAAACTGTGGAAGCCACAAGGCCCTACTACTAATGCAGTTCATATATTTTTAAGTGTGACATAAGTGTCCAAATAGTTGAGACCCCAGTAAACAAACAATTCAGAAAACACACTTGACCGCCTCATGGCTCTCTGTACTTTTCAGAGAGCGTTTCGATCTACATCCAGCCGATTTAGGAGCGCATGTGACCTTCAGAGGGGAGTGCGGCACATTTCTGTTTTTCACAGCATGTTTTATTTAGGATATGGAACTTTTAAAGAGAGGCACTCTGAGCGTCCAGCTGCACGAATCAGGCCAACAAAGCACTTTGTCACAATAATACACAAACACTGCAAAAATGCTTTTCTTACTTAGGTTATGTCTTGTTTCCAGACAAAATATCTAAAAATTTTCTAGACAAGTAAAACTTGTCTTCTTGTTTTCAAAAAACAAAAAACAAAAAAACAAGTCAAAATGAACTAAGTTTTTGCTTAGAACAAGCTAAATAATCTGCCAATGGGGTAAGAAAAAAAATCTTTTCAAACAGAAAACAAGATTATTTTTTCTTACCCCATTAGCAGATTATTTAGCTTGTTTCAAGCAAAAAACAACAAAAAAAAACTTAATTTTGACTTGTTTTTTGAAAACAAGAAAATAATTTTTACTTGTCTAGAAAATCCTTCTTGATTTAAGAATTTTTAGATATTTTGGCTGGAAACAAGGCAAAGAATCTAAGTAAGAAAAGCATTTTTTGCAGTGAATATAAATATATATGGACACGATTGATTTTATACAACATTTTATTCCCAAAAAAACTAAAAAATATACAGTTTTCTGCCTGTTTTTCTGAATTATGGAGTGACAAAAATGAGATACCCAAAATTCCTTCTGTAAAAACATTTAACTCTAATATGTCAAAAAAAGTATTTTTGCATCTGATTTTTGTACTAGAAATGTATGCAAATTAGTGCATATTTCATTAAATAAAGCATTATTTGCATATTTAAACTTAACATTTTAGAAAACTTGTAATGCAAAAAAGTTTGCAATTATCAGATTTTTTTTTTTTTACCCTATTCACCTGCAGTGTCTCGCCTTAAACATGGAATGAAATCATATAGTGTTTGAAATGTTTTCATTATATAAACCACATCATCAAATGTCGAGCAAAACTGTAGAATCAGTTTTAAAGGTTCACAACATCCACAAGCAGCTCTTTTCTAAAGTCAAGAAGCAGAAGTGCTTGATAAGCCAGACGCACTTCAAGCAAACGGACTGGACACGGCGTGCTGACGCAAACACAACCTCAAGACATATTCACAAAACTGCAAGATCAGGCTTCACTCATGTCATCTTCGTCATTAGGCTAATGCTGTCGTGTGGACAGTCTAGAGATGAGGCATCCAAACCTTCTGGAAGGCCACTGTCATGCACAGTTCTGCTCTAGAGACAGGACAAAGACCAGGACACTGATCTGAGAACAGTGTTTAGACGACATGAAATCACCGGGACTGGGAGTCTTGTTGTGCATCAGTGGAAACATGCCGAGTTTTGAATGTGTTCCTAAATCTGACAACATAAACTTGAGGTAGATAGACATTTAAACGTGAAGACAGACAGATAGTTTATTGTATTATTCTTTATTTTATTTTATTTTTATTACATTTTTAAATGTAATAAAAATTAATTATACAAAAATAAAAATAATATAAAATAAATCTTTTTTTTATGTTTATATTAAAATATTTTTATGAAATTTTTAAATGTAATAAAATTATACAAAAATAAATTTAAAAAAAAATAATAATAAAACATGCTTTTTGAAAATTGTTATACTTAAAGTATAAAATATTTATACAAAAATGAAAAATGATAAAAAATAAATCTATAATTATATGTATACTTTATTGTATTTAATTTTATTTTATTTACATTATATTTTTTAAATGTAATAAAATAAATTATACTGAAAAGAATAATAAAATAAAAATAATAAAAACATGCTAAGTTATCTTTTTTTGCAAATGAACTCTTATGTAATTTATTATATTATTGTTTATATTATTTTTTAAATGTAATAAAAATAACAAATAATATATATATATAAATATATATATAGTTTATTGTATTATTATTTTTTACATTTTTAAATGTAATAAAATTAATTATACAAAAAAGAAAAAAGCATATGTAGTTTATTATATTATTCTTTGTTTTATTTTATTTTTATTACATTTTTAAAAACTCAGTTTTTAACAATTTTAAAGTTCATGTTTTTAATTTTAAAAAACTATTTTTTATTTTTGTATAATTTTATTACATTTAAAAATTTAAAATAAAATAAACAATGATACAATAAACCATATATATATATTTGATACATTTATTTTATTATATTTTTTTTATTTTTTAAATTTTTTATAAGTATTTAGTACATTTAAAAAATATATAATAAATATAAAAATAATCAAGAATAATAAACTACATATGAAGAGTTAATTTGCAAAAACAGAGAACTATATATAACTATAACTATATATATATATATATATATATATATATAATTTTATTACATTTAAATTTGTAATAAATAGAATAAAGAAAAATACAATAAAGTACGTATATATAATAATATAATAAGAATTTTTGTATAAGTATTTTTATTACATTTAAAAATATAATAAATATAAAAAATTATAAAAAATAATATAATAAACTATAAATGAAGAGTTCATTTGCAAAAAAAGATAACTCAGTCTTTAACAATTTTAAAAATCATGTTTTTGCATTCCAATTAATTTCAATCAAATTGCAGGTGGGTTAAATATAACTAAAAATACAGCTAACACAATAAAAACATGATAACATAATTATAATTTTTAATAATTATAAAATTAATTATAAAAATATAATAAAAAATAGCTATTTAATATAATAAAAAAAAAAAAATTTAGAATATATTTACACAACAAAAAAATATCAAAATTCTAATAAAACATTCTAATAAAAACATTCAATAAATCTTAACCTTTTAACTAAACTAAATGACATTATATTAATGCATTAAACAGACAATCCTAATAATACTATCTGAATATTGACTAAAAAATAACATTTATCATTACTCAAAACTCTTTTAGTTCCGCACATATATACTGACTCACAATGAGATTTGGTCACATAGACTTTAAACAAAGGCTGAGTGAATGCTGACAGAATTCTGATTTTTGATTGAAATATCCTTTTAGACACTATGACTTTTAACATACAGAACACTGCTAGTTTGTCTTGCCATTGTTTCACAGTCTGTTTCTGAACTTCAAACCCCTCAGAAACAATCCTGAACATCCATTTCGCACCAAAGGTGAGCCACCATAAAGAAAGGCAACTTCCCTTCATTTTTCTATCAAAACACGTCTCTCGAGAGGTTACAGATGTTGAGTTTGCACACCCGTACGAGGCTCTTTTGCTTTATCAGACGCTCACAGCTTCACACAGGCCTCAGTTCAGTCTTAAGGAGTCTTTTCCTATCATTGTGACTGCAGCGTTTGATCAGTGTTTGATCACAGATCGGCCCCAAAACTGAAACGCAGATTCATTTTAACCTTCAGCAAAGAGCTTTCGCACGGGAGATTTATAGTTGAGCTAAAATTCAACATTCTTTATTTGCTCATCCTGAATGACTTTCTTTCACACAAACAGAGACATTTCCTACCACTTCAACTCTTCAGTTGGCAGAGGTGGGACCAAGTCAGTGTTTTGCAAGTCACAAGTAAGTCTCGAGTCTTTGCATTCAAGTCCCAAGTCAAGTCCCAAGTCAAGACAGAGAAGTCCCAAGTCTAGACGGGCAAGTCCAAGTCGAGTTGCAAGTCCTCAACTTTAAGCTTCAAGTCCTAAACAAGTCACTAGTGCTGTTT
>NC_133365.1:54166138-54261138 GCF_049309525.1 Garra rufa
CAAGGATGTCTATTGTCGGATTCATTAAATCCTGTGCCAGTGTGGCCCAAATGCACAGCAGTAAAGCGATGCTAATTTCCAGCTTCATCGTTACTTTTCTCAGCGAGTATTACAGAATGAGAGTCTTTCTTGTAGACTCAAAAACAAAATTTATTAGTCTGAGAGACTTTGGACTACAAATATTTAAACTTCTCTTCTGATAAACAAGGAGTTTTTTTTTTTTTTTAAAGGGGCCTGTTTGAAAAGTGGCCTTGGTATCATTCAAAGAGTGAAGTAGGCATGATATATTTGTGAATTTGCTATGCTTGCTGCAACAAATGAGTACAATAAAACCATACTGGAATACATTCAGACAAATTATCACACATTATCTACATTAAAAGTGAAAGATTAATCTTTCAGATTTCAAAGATTCAGAGCGGATTTTTAGTTTGGATAAAATGTACAAAATTTCTTAAGTCTACCAAACTCTTTTAATGGCTATTTAATTTAGTTTAATTTAATTTTAATTTAATTTAATTTTATTTTATTTAATTCTGAAACTAAAATTGCTGACTACTAGTCCTCCTGGAGCTATTATTATTATTATTATTTTTAAAATGTGTTTTTTTTTTTTTTATTAATATGCATATTAATATAGATTTCAAACTTTTTGGCCAAATTGAAAAGCCTTTCAATAAAACACAGCTAACCTGGATGTTTTTTTTTTGTGTGTATTTTAAATCACAATTTTCAGGAGAGAAAAAAAATCACAATTTAATTTAATGTTTTCCCCTTTAAATTGTGCAGCCCTGATAGATATTTAAAGGGATGGACTGGATTCCTTCTGTGTTTTCCGCATCGCGGAAATCAGCCCGACATATGAGACATGTCGCCGTTGGCTGGTTGTATTTTGTAAATTGTATTTTATTTTTATTAGATTTATTTAATGTACTTTTTGGTTATTATAATTTAATTATTATTTTTTTAAATGTATTATTATATATCTCATTATATTATTTTTATTAAGTATTTTATATATGATTTTGTAATATATTAAAAAATGTAGTATACACATGTCGTATACACATGTATACACACACACACACACACACACACACACACACACATATATATATATATATCAATCATGAATATGAGCAATATTAGGCATTTACTAGTAAAATATCACTTCAGAAAAAAAAAAACATTAAAAGATGCTAACCTCTGCCTTGTTTACTTGGCAAAGATATAAAATCATCATGAATTTCAAATATTTATAGATTGTTTGTTATTTTGCAACATTCTGAAAATGTAACCGTTGAAGTTGAAAAAGATTAGTTCACTGCCAGAACAAAAATGTACAGATAATTTACTCACCCCCTTGTCATCCAAGATGTCCATGTCTTTCTTTCTTCAGTCGTAAAGAAATTGTTTTTTGAGGAAAACATTTCTGGATTTCTCTCCATATAGTGGACTTCTGTGGAGTCCTGGGTTTGAACTTCCAAAATGCAGTTTAAATGCAGCTTCAAAGGGCTCTAAACCATCCCAGCCGAGGAAGAAGGGTCTTATCCAGTGGAACAATCGGTTATTTTATAAACAAATTTAAACAAATGCACTATTTATACACTTTTTAATCTCAAATGCTCGTCTAGCTCTGCGTAAACTCTGGTTCAAGACATTTAGGGAGTGTCGTAAAACTCCCATCTCATTTTATTCTCCAACGTCAAAATCCTACAAACCAATGTTTACAAAGTCAATATGCAAAGAAAATCAAACAGCCTTTACAAAAAAGGTAAAACAGCGATGTAGGATAATTTTGAAGTTGAAGGAGAAAATAAGAATGGGAGTTTTTCGACATTCCCTAACTCTCTTGAACCAGACTACACAGAGTTTATGCAAAGCTAGACAAGACGAGCATTTGAGGTTAAAAAGAAAATGACCAATTGTTCCGATAGTTAAGACTCTTCTTCCTCGGCTGTGATCGTTTAGAGCCCTTTAAAGATGCATTTAAATCGCATTTTGGAAGTTCAAACTCGGGGACATCATAGAAGTCCACTATATGGAGAGAAATCCTGAAATGATTTCCTCAAGAAACAATTTCTTTACGACTGATCCTTTGCTGTAGTTCCTCTTCTGAAGAGCTGCACATGTGACTGTCTTCCTCTGTCTCGTCACTCATTCGTCCTCCTGTTCTCCTGTCTGTGCAGACAGCTGATGACTGAAGGGTTTATTAGAAATAAATTATTTTATTCATCAGTGATGCACTAAATTGATCAAAAGTGCCAGTAAAGACATTTATAATGTTACAAAAGATTTGTTTAAAAATAAATGCTATTCTTTTGAACTTTCTGTTCATCTACGAATCCTAAACGATAAAATGTATTATGATTTCCGTAAAATTATCAGGCAGCACAGCTGTTTTCAACATTGATGATAATCAAAAATGTTTCTTGAGCAGCAAATCAGCCTATTAGAATGATTTCTGAAGGATAATATCTTTTGATTGGAGTAATGATGCTGAAAATTCAGCTTTGATTGCAGAAATAAATTACATTTTACTATATATTTCTATAGAAAACAGCTTTTTAAAATTCTAATAATATTTCATAATTTTACAGTTTTTGCTGTATTTTTGATCAAATAAACTCAGCCTTGGTGAGCAGAAGAGATTGCTCAAAAACACTAAAAAATCTTACCAAACACAAACTTTTTTGTTTTACTCTAAAGTGATATTTATAAGCGTGGTGTCCAAAAATCTCAAACTGTTGTTTATTTCAGCATTTAGGATATTGCATATTAACTAGGGATGCACCGAATGTTCAGCAACCAAAATTATTCGGCCGAAAATAGCAAATAAAAGCCCTTGAACTGCATTTATTCTGACAGCACTGCAGGAGCTCCTTAGCCAGGGTTCAAAGTCCAAAGCACAAGGGAAATCTGTGATGAGAATCATTCATAAATCTGCTGCTGTCAGCAAAAAGTAGTACTGAGGTCTTCTTGCAGGTTTCTGCCAAAATAAAAGTCAACATTCATAAATGTTAGTATTGTAATTTTACTGTTCTGTAAAATAAAATAAAAAAGACAAAAATGATGATAACAATCATTACAACAGCTGTGTTAATACATTTATTCTAAAATTCTCCTTTGCTCAGCAATGCTGCATTTTTTTTTTTTTTTTTTGTAATTTTAAAAACACATTCCTGATTCAAGAAGGGGGTCCTAAAAATGGCCGAAGAATATTATTTTACTAACTTATTAATTTTAGGTTAAATTGTGCTTTGTTGGTAGGCTATAATGTCTACTGGAATGTTAAAAATATTCAGTGTTAAAAAAATCTTTAAATTGTTGTTCTGTAATTGATTTTTGAATTTTTTTTAAAACTGTTAAAAAGCAAATATTGATTGATTGCACATCTGGCTCGTTTGCTGTTGTGTCTGTCAGTTTAGAGACTGTTAGACACACACATACACACACACAATACAGGGGATCTCTGTCCATCTGTCTCTGTCTCATCCCTACTGATTGTAATAATACTTGAGCAACAATGTACAAAACAATCAGAGAGTATAGTCTTTGAGTAATAGTGCTGCACTACTGCAGTAATTTTTGAGTGCAGTTTTTGAGAGTATTTAAAATTAAAAAAATGTAAATAGTACATTTTTATACTTAAAGTACAATTATGATTATACACAGGGGTAAATGGCAGTTTAATATATTTTATGACATTATTCCTCTGTTTCCATGATTAACATGTTAAATGCATTTGTGACCCTGGACCACAAAACCAGTCATAAGGGTTATTTTTTTCAAAATTGAGATTTGACCAAGATACAACTAATTGAAAATCTGGAATCTGAGGGTGCAAAAAAAAATCTAAATTTAGAGAAAATTGCCTTTAAAGTTGTTTAAATGAAGGTCTTAATAATGCATATTACTAATCAAAAATTAAGTTTTGATTTATTTGTAGTAGGAAATTTACAAAATATATTCATGGAATATGACCTTAATATCCTAATGATTTTTGGCATAAAACAAAGATCAATAATTTTGACCCATACAGTGTATTTTTGGCTGTTGCTACAAATATAATTGTGCTACTTAAGACACATTTCGGTCCACTTCAAACAAACCTAGTAACGAATATAAAAAAACCCCCAAGGTTACTAAGTTTCACCTGGTATTTCCGATGCCATTTCCAGAGGACCACCTGCTGTCGTGCACTCTGACCTTTGACCTTTTGAGTCGAACTCGAGGGTCGCTATGTGGGTTTGGACACGTTTCAGAGACGTGATGGACGTGTCGTGTCTGTTTTCTCAGTCTCTATCTGTGCCAGGGACGTATGTGACGTGCTGGAAAATCAGACGTACTAAATCCAAAAAAGTTACTTGAAAAAAAATAATAATAATGTACTAAACCCACCTAATGAATTAAAATTAAGTAAATGAATTAGACTATATAGACATTGATTTTTAAGAAAGATTTTTATTAAATTATTTTTAACTAATAAAAGTGACAAACATACAAATAAAATGTTATTTAAAATATTAAAAAACTATAATAGTGTATATATATATATATATATGTATATATGTGTGTGTACAATATAAAAATGCTAAAATAAATTGTAAAATATTAATATTTAGTAAAATTGTTATAAAATATAGTAAAATATTCAATATCCATGTCTTTATTCTGTGATTGACGTTACATATATTTTAAATAAATTTATTCAGTTTTAGTTAAATGTAATAAATTTAGTTTTATATCGGTCACTAATTTTCATCAAAACTATTATTTAAAAAAGTCTATGTAGTTTAATTAAAACAATATAGACATTAATAAATATTGGTTTATTTTATTTAAAATACAAATTATATATATATTTTTATATTTTTAACTAATTAAAACGACAAAAACACAACACAGTTACTAAAACTTTATCTAAAAATGCAGTGAAAACAAAATGTTATTATTATTATTATTATTATTATTTTCTTCTTTTTTATTTAAAATATTAATGAAAACTATAATAGTATTTAAATGTATTTTAGTATATGTGTGCACCACTGTTCAGGGTTACTTTTGCCTAATAATACTGTCCTAAATTAATATTCCTAGTCAAACAGTGCATGTTAATCTGACGTTTTTCACAACCTTATATGAATGCATGTCTTTTTTTCTCTCAATACCTCTGTCCAGCTCCTAAACGCTTCTCCTATTGAATCCTCTAAACCGGCTGCTGTCAAACTCATTTTATTTGGCTGCAAATTTATACATTCACCCGATCCGCTGTGTGAAGAAATGGAAAGAGATGACGAAAGCTGTGTGTTTTGGCAGTGGTCTGATTTCCAGTCATGTTCAGGGTTTAATCTTAATGTTTAACTTTATTCTTTGCTTTTCTCATAAAACTGTGCAGAGTTCAGAGTAAAGGTCTTTAGATCATCTTCTCTCTGCAGTAAGACATCTGAACCTCTCCTAGTTTCTTCTGAAAATGTACTAACCTTGTTGTTGCATGCTATAAAGTTTGCATTGGAGAGCTTTTCTCCATGTCTCTGAGATATTGTGAGGTCTGTTGGTGGCGGATGTTGGTTTGTGTGTCTGGCGTCTGATGCCAGGTGAAGGTCTTTCACCTCATCCTGTGATGTGAACGGCGGCTCAAGGTCCCTTCAGATCAATGTTTAATCCACTACGTGATGCCTGTGAACACATAGCCCTGCCATCAGCCATTTCTACTTCAAACTCTGTCCTGCAGTGAATATATGTTCTTTAGTCCAAATGCATGGCCCAGTGTAAAGTTTCTAATGTTTCCTGCAGTGTTTTGTACTATATTTATGATGGGATGTGTTTTTGTTTTATAAAAATGTCCCAGATTCATAATGAGAAGCATTTGAAAAGCTGTTGGCAACATAGGAGATGCTTTTAGGGCTCGCTGTGGTTTTCTGCCAGAATAGAAATGAAAATTGAGATGAAATATTAGTATTGTAATTAGGCAGTTGTATTTTAATACAGTTAAATTAAATATTTTTTATTAAAATAATTTTTCTATGTTATTTTTCTTTTGCCATATCAATTTCCTAATTGTAAATGTTTTTAATAATAATAATGCTAATAATAAAAATAATAATGATTATTATTATTATTATTATTATTATTATGTTATAGTCCTATTTAGATATTTTTTTCAGTCATAGGTGGTTTTCTGCCAAAACAGAAATTAAAAGTGAGATTAAATATTAGTATTGTAATTAAGCAGTTGTATTTTTATTAAATTAAATCAATTAAATTAAGAATTTTTAATAAATAATTTATTCAGTGTTATTTTTTGCAATGTTAATTTCCTAATTGTAAAATTTCTTAATAATAAGATCATATTTTTAATAACAGTAATTGTAATTCAGAAGTTATAAGATAAAAATTTTTTTTTTTTTATAAATAATGGATTTTTCAGTATTTTACAACAGCAATTTCTTATTTGTAAAATTGTAATAACCATTATTATTCAAATAATAATAAAACAATAGTAGTAGTCAGACTAATTATAATCAATAATAATAGCATTAATAATAAGCTAGGTTTCTGCCAAAATAAAAGTTTTATGGTTTAGCATTTGAAAATAAAAACACAAATATTATTGTGTAATATTGTAAAAGAGAAAAAACTTTTGTAATTAATAATAATTATTATAATAATAATAATAATATTATGATATAGTCCTATTAATATATTTTTCAGTCATAGGTGGTTTTCTGTCAGAATAAAGCTTGATGGTTTAACATTAGAAAATAAAAACAAATATAATTGTGTAGTATTGGAAAAAATATGTATTATATTAATATAATAATAATAATAATAATAATTAATAATAATAATAATTAATAATAGTCCAATTTATATATTTTTCAGTCATAGGTGTCCAAATAAAAGCTTGATGGTTTAACATTTGAAACTAGACATAATGTTTTGTAATATTGTAAAAAAAAAAAAAAAAAAACATATATATATATATCAGTATTGTAATTCAGCAGTTATAAGATTTTTTTACAAATATTATATTTTTATTAAATAATTGATTTTTCAGTGTTTTTACCACAGCTTTTTTTATGTAAAATTATTTTATTTTAATAAACATTATTTTTTATTATTATTAATTATTAGTATTATTATAGTACAAGTAGTAGTAATAGTATAGTAGTGATAATAAAAAAAATAAATTATTATTTTGAATTAGCATTTTACAGTCCTATTGGTGAAAAATCACAGTATAACTTTTATTTTTATTTTATTTTTTTATTGCCAAATTAAGCATCCCTACAAATAGGCAAAGCAAACCTGGGGCTCTTTTTTCCCTATTAAATGAGAAATGCAAACACTGATATACATTGAATGCCATCCATTGTCTGTCGTCTCTTGCTAATAGTTTGTTAGTTTGTCAGTCATGAGTGTGTGAGGCTGATTGTAGTTTGTGACTGGAGCAGAACCCATACGTCACTGCTGGAAATGTCATTCAGACAGCAGATGGGAGACACCAAAAATAAATAAATAAATATAAAACAGCTGTGGTAATACTTGTCTTTTAAAAAGGTTACATTCTTTAGAATTTGGCTAAAGCAAATTTGTTTACAGTTGCCAAGCAACAGAACATTCCACAGACTTGATACTTTCGAATTCCGCTGACAAATTGTAACAAATTGTAACAGTTTGTTTTCTGAAGTTGATATTTAATAACGTGTGTATTTTGTGTGTGCTTTTCAGGGTGAGGAGGGGCCGCCCAGCCTGGAGTACATTCAGGCCCGGGACCTGTTTCCCCAGAAAGAGCTGGTCAAAGAAGACGACGCTCTACAGGTCAGTTTCATGCATTATGTCTGTTTTCTCCCATGTTGAGCTTTGAAGAAAGTGGGTTAACACAGCTCTCACACACGTGTCTGTCCTTTGGGCTGAAATGTGTGCTGGACCGTGGTGAAAAGAAAATCAACTGAGAGGTCTGGGGAGATGGTGGGTAACAGATGTGGAGATGGAAAGAGTGAAATTCATCAAAAGGACAAAGCAATGACACTGATACAGCAGGGACGTCCCGAGACCAGAGACGGGAACAAGAGCGCAAGAACTTGACATTGACTCTCATTCAATGACTTTGCACAAACACAGTCTAAATGTAGCACTTAATGTCCACATACTTCATATACTTTCTTAATATATGTGTTACTCTGATTGATTTATCAATGCATGTTAGATTTAAAAAACATCCAAGTATTTATTTATTTATTTATTTTGTTTATTTTATATACTTTTAAAAACAACATTTTGTTAGTTTAATATTTAATGTTCTTTTCTTATATTATATAATGTTTTTATATCTTGCTATACAGAGGTTGTGAACCAGTGACTCTATATAATTTAATTTAAATAATTAAAATAAAACATTTTCATTGAATTTTTATTCTTTATTTGTTCTTTTTTATTTTTATATAATTTTAATTTGTTATATTTAAATTAAATATTATTATAAAAATATATTAGATTTTTTATTTTTTTTTTAAATCTTGCTATATAGAAGTTGTTAAACCAGTGACTCATTACAAAAATTAGTGTTAAAAAAAAAACTAAACCAAAACAAAAATATTAAAGTAAAATGATATGAAATTAACTTTAACTAAATAATAAAAATTAAATATTTTCATTTAATTTTTATTATTTGTTCTTTTTATATATTTGATTTCAATTTATTACATTCAATTTTATTATTTTAATGTTATATTTATTTATTTTTATCTTGCTATATAGATGTTTTTGAACCAGTAACAAATATTAGTGTAACAAATGAATAAATAAAAATAAACCAAAACAAAAATATTAAAATGAAATTAAATAAACAACTAAGTAGTTAAAAATATTTTTATTAAATTATTTAATTTATTTTTATATTTTATTTTATTTTGATATTTTAATGTTATTTTAATGTTTTTTTTTCTTTTTTATATATATCTTGCTATATAGAGGTTGTGAACCAGTTAAATGTTAATGTAAAAAAAATATTAAAAGAAAATAAAATTGAATAAAAACTAAACCAAAACAAAAATATTAAAATTAAATTATATGAATTTAAATATATTTTTATTTAACTTTTATTGTTTGTTCTTTTTTATTATTAATATATCTTAATAATTTTAATTTATTACATGTTTTTTTTATTATTATTAATTTATTGTTGTGAACAGTAACTACAAATATTTGTGTAAAAGGCCCAAAATATGAAACTCTTTTTATTTTTTTTTAACACAATTATCTTGGGACAAAATTAAAGTAGCTCCCAGTTTGTTTGACATACTTTCTTTTCGTTTCCTGCTGGAGGGAATGGATTGTGCTGTCCTGGTTAATATCCCTAGATACGCAAATCATTCATGATTCACAGTATGTGCAGTACAGCTATTTCCAGCTCTTAATGTCTCCCCAGTGATTTATACATGAACCACAGACAACAATAATACCTGCTACCTGATTCAGTATTTATATTAAACGCCATTAATTTTGCACTTTTGTAGAGATGAGTTCTTCATCAGATTTGGAGAAAGGCAGCATTATATGACTTGCTCACCAATGGATCCTCTGCAGTGAATGGGTGCCGTCAGAATGAGTGTCCAAACAGCTGATAAACACGTTACAATAATCCACAAGTAATCCACACCACTCCAGTCCATCATTTACCATCTTGAGAAGACAAAAGCTGTGTGTAAGAAACAAAGCCTTAAGGCTTCCTGCTAAAATACAAGTCCATAATCCATAATAATGCTTCCTTCAGTAAAAAAGTGGTCTGGTCTGAATCGGGAGAGAAATCTGCACAGATCAAGCACCGTTTACAAACCAAAACAGTCCACAACAAATGGTGAAAAACATTTAGTTTTTCATGACCTTTTATGCAGTCTGTTTTCGCTACTGTACCTTTAAGACTTCTGTGTATAGATATCCTCTGAAAGAGAGTCGTTTTAGAGAGCAAGTTTTTGCATTTTGATGAAAGATGAAAGATTCATCTGTTTTTGACTCTTTTACGTCGTCTCTGATTTTGTTACTGTACCCTTAAGACTATAATGACTATACATGACATCTATTGTGATTGGTTAACCTCTGCATACTTAATTTATTCATCAGGTCACTGAATATGTATTAATGTGTAAATATGGGTCAGCATATGGTAATGAGCTAATTATACACTATTACAAGTATTTATTATATTTTGAAGTAGTTTTTTTTGTTTTCATCTTTAAGTTTCTGTTTTGTTTTAGGAGTTTTGTTATGTGCTGTAATTTGTATTACTTTTCAGATTATTTTTAGTTTTCATTTAAGTTTTAATTTAAATTGTATTTTGTTATGGTTTTGTGTTTTTATTATTATTATTACTGTTTGGCTTTTTTATTTCAGTTTTGGTATATTTTTTTATAGTTTTAGTATATTTTAAAATTTTCATTGTAATTTTTTTTAGATTTTAGTAGTTTTATTATATAGTTTTGTCATTTTAATTATTTTTATTATTACCTTTAAGTTTATTTTTAGTTGGCAGTTGGCAGTGATAATAATAAGTGTACAGTATTTATTCATTTTCAGTTTTCATCTCAAGTTTTTGTTTATGTTTTAGGGGTTTTGTTATGTGTTGTAATTTTTAGAATTTTCTTAATATTACCTTTTATTGTTATTGTTTTGTGTTTTTTTTTATTTGTGTTATTACTGTTTGGCTTTATTTTTATTTCAGTTTTGGTATATTTCTTTCAGTTTATTTTAGTATTTTTGATATGTTTTTGACATTTAATTTTTTTTTTTTGTTTTAGGAGTTTTATTATGTGTTGTAATTTTTATTATTTTTTATTACCTTTCAGTTTATTTTTTAGTTAGTTTTTTTTTCATTTTTAATTTAAATTTGATTCATTTTGGTTTTGTGTTTTTTTTTTTTTTTTTTTTTTTTACTGTTCAGCTTTATTTTAATTTCACTTTAGGTTTTAGTATTTTTTAATATATTTTTGTCATTTTATATTTTTTGGAATATAATTTTGTTTTGATGTGAGAGATAACAGGAGATGGACTTTTCCCTAGAGGAAGCATTATTATGGATTATGGACTTGAATATTTTAATTAAAAACATTTTAATAATGCATTAGGTTCTTACAAACACAGCTTTTCTATTCTCAAGATGTTAATTGATGGACTGGAGTGGTATAAATCACTTGTGGATTACTGTGATGTTTTTATCAGCTTTTTGGACTCTCATTCTGACGGCACCCATTTGCTGCAACTGAGAAAGTGAGCGTTTTCAGGTGAACTGTCACTTTAAGGAGGTTTCATAACTTGCCCTTAAAGATAAACGCATGCATCCAGGTGCAAAGATGTGAACATCATTGTTAAATAGCAAAATTAATGCCTGTTTAGTGAGCAATGGCATGAATCTGTGCCCATAAATGATGTATATTGCATCTTTGCAGATAGAGGAACAATGACTCAGCTATCTTTGCTGAGCAGCATTAAATCTACGTGTTTGTAATGCAAGCGTCATCTCTCAGTGGGATTCGAGTCTGATTTTGAGTCATACAGTCTTCTGTCTTTGTTTACTGGACTTTCTGCGCTGTGTGTTTTGTGTGTCGTTCTCGTGCTGCGCTGAGTTCTCTGTCAGACTCTCTCTGTGAAGTTCAGCAGTAGGACGCATTCTCCCAGCGCTCACCTGATACCTTTGAAGCCTCGCTGCTTTCATGCCACGTCTAGTGTCACTCGGTTGGCATGCAGCTCCATGAAATATGGATGCAGTTTTCCATAGATCAGCATTACAGCTGCAGAATGCACCAGCACTTAAAGATTCCACGATATTGTATTTCTCAGCACATTCTGCTTAGAATCTAAGTCAAAGATTCTTACAAAAAATATTAATTGTTTAGTTTTTCCATGACCATTTATTATTTATTTATTATTCCATGAGTATTTAAATATTTAGTTATATTAAAAATGAATCGAAAACATATAAATATATAAAACAGTGTTATTTTAGCATAATTTAGATGCTAGCTGAAATAAAATAAGTTTATGTCCGTTAAGGTTTATTTTATTTCAAATAACAAATTGTTTTATAGTCAGGAAATAAGTAATTTTATTTTATTTATTTTTAATTTAATTTATTTATAAATCAGAATATTGTGCTTAGAATAAATAAATGTGCATTTTATAATCTATTATAATTTTTTGTCTATTTTTTAAAATGTATTACTAATTTATTAATTTATTTATAAGTATTTAATTGTTATATTAACAATTAATATAAAATGTATATAAACAGACTTGTTTAAGCATAATTTAGATACTATCTGAAATAAAATAAGTTGTTTATTTCCATTAAAGTTTATTTTATTTCAAATAACAAATTGCTTTATGGTCAGCCAATAATAATAATAATAATAATTTTATTTTTAATTTAATTTAATTTATTTATAAATCAGAATGTTGCGCTTCAAATAAATAATTGTTCATTTTATCTATTTAGTCTATTTAAAATGTATCATAAATAAATTAATATTTTATTTAAATATTTAAATTTATTGTTATATTAACAATTAATATAATATATAAAACAGGCTTGCTTTAGCATAATTTATACTTTTAGATAATTTAGATAATTTTATTTTATTTATTTTTAATTTAATTTATAAATCAGAATATTGAGCTTCAAATAAATAATTGTTCATTTTATAATCTATTATATTTTTTGTCTATTTAAAATGTATTATAAATAAATTAATATTTTATTTAAATATTTAAATATTTTATTGTTATATTAACAATTTATTTATATATATATATATATATATATATTTAAAACAGGCTTGTTTTAGCATAATTTAGATACTAGCTAAAATAAAAGAAGCTTAGTTTATTTTGATTAAAGTTTAATTTACTTCAAATAACAAATTGTTTTATGGTCAGCCAATAAGTATTTTTATTATTTATTTTTAATTTTCTAAATTTTTATTTATTTATAAATCAGAATATTGTGCTTTGAATAACTAATTTTTAATTTTATAAGCTATTATAATTTATCTATTTATTTAAAATGTGTGAGAGAGAGAGAGACAGAGAGAGAGAATAAATATAGAGCAGAAATCAGACTCTCACACATTATGCCTTATGCAAGACATGGCAAACCCGAATGGCGCTTCAGAAGAAGCTGGAAAGGCAAATGTTTCCTTGTTTACTCTATAGTAAGAACGTCTTCAAGAACAGCCTGAACCGCTCCAGTATTTGGAGTTTCTCTCATGCCGCCTGGTTTTCTGGTCCTGTTTACAGAGAGTCAGTATGTTGTGCATTGACCCACCAACCGCTCAAACCGCTGGCACAGATGGCATTATGGGTAGAACAGAGCTACAGAAGCAAAAGAGAAGCTGAGAAACCACATTGAGTCTGCACCAGACTAAAAAAAGATTGTTAAACACACAGTTCAATGCCATTTTTCTGTGTTTTTGTCTCTCCAGGTCCCGTTCCCCGTCCTGCAGGGCGAGTGGGTCGAGTTCCTGGGCCGTGCGGACGATGCCATCATCGCCATCTCCAACTACAGACTGCACATTAAATTCAAAGACTCCATCATCAACGTAAGAGCAAACAACAACATAAACAAGAGAGAGCGAGAGAGTTCAGATCACTCAATTGCAGTTCAGACTCTGCTGCACCTCCTTTGATAGTCGTCCAGCTGTTGCCGTCTTTGTTTTTCCTGCCGAGGGGCTCGTCTCTTCTTATCCCGGTGAAAAGAGCTGTTCTCTGGGCACGGTTTGATTTGACCTCAGAGCTCTGGGAGGTCTGAACACAGAGTGAGCTCATGTTGGCACACAAGCCTCTTTTTCTCTTTCTTTCCACCCACAGCCTTCCTGACGTCAACCCCTCGGTCTAGAACAAAAACTGAAGCTGTTGCGTCGACCTGTTTTGCCTTTAGTAAAGTTGAAGTTTAGATTACTTTGTGTAATTTAAATATAAAATATGTACTTAGGAAACATATTGTTCCTATTCTGCTGTTAGTTATATACACACACACACATATAATATGTATATGTAAAAAAATTTAAATAAAAAGTATATAATTTGTTGTTTTAAAGTTGAAATTACGAGAATAAAGTCGAAATTGCGAAAATAAAGTCAAAATGTTTTCGAGAGTAAAGCCAAAATATATATTAGTATAGTATCCTGTTTGAAATACGTTTCATATTTAAATATATAATTTTTAAAAGTATAAATATATATATATAAATAAAACAACAACATTTTAGTGCAGTCAAAGTGCTTTGAGACTAAAGTCGAAATCTTTTGAGAATAAAGTCAGAATATAGTTTCGAGTTATATTTCGACTTAATTCTTGTAATGTGTCAACTTTATTCTTGTAATATTTCAACTTAATTCTTGTAATATTTCAACTTAATTCTCGTAATATTTTGACTTAATTCTCGTAATATTTTGACTTAATTTTCATAATATTTTGACTTAATTTTTGTAATATTTCGACTTTAGTCTCATAATATTTCGATTTGTTCTTGTAATATTTCAACTTAATTCTCATAATATTTTGGCTTAATTCTCGTAATATTTTGACTTTATTCTCTAAACATTTAAACTTAAATCTCATAATATTTCGACTTTATTCTCTAAACATTTCGACTTAATTCTCGTAATATTTGGACTTTATTCTCTAAACATTTAAACTTAAATCTCATAATATTTCGACTTTATTCTCTAAACATTTCAACTTAAATCTCATATTTCCACTTTATTCTCTAAACATTTCGACTTAATTCTCGTAATATTTTGACTTAATTCTTGTAATATTTTGACTTAAATCTCATAATATTTTGACTTTATTCTCGTAATATTTTGACTTAATTCTCGTAATATTTTGACTTAATTCTTGTAATATTTTGACTTAAATCTCATAATATTTTGACTTTATTCTCGTAATATTTTGACTTAATTCTCGTAATATTTTGACTTAATTCTTGTAATATTTTGACTTAAATCTCATAATATTTTGACTTTATTCTCGTAATATTTTGAATTAATTCTCGTAATATTTTGACTTAATTCTTGTAATATTTTGACTTAAATCTCATAATATTTTGACTTTATTCTCGTAATATTTTGACTTAATTCTCATAATATTTCGACTTTATTCTCTAAACATTTTGACTTTATTCTCAGAACATTTTGACTTAATTCTTGTAATATTTTGACTTAATTCTCAGAACATTTAGACTTTATTCTTGAAATATTTAGACTTTATTATCCAAACATTTCGACCTTATATTCATAATTTCGACTTTATTTTAAAAAACTTTTCAATTTGACATTATTCTCATAGTATTTTGACTTTATTCTCAAAATATTACAAGTTTAATCTCGTAATAATCTTTTTTTTTTTTACATGCCACTAAAACGCTGTCGTCATATATATAAACACATACTATATTTTTTTTTAACATGAGTGACAATGTGTTATAGCTAAAAAAAAAAAAGGATGATATAAATAATAAATATAATTGGATACTGTAGTCGTATAAAAAACACATACAAGCATCATGAGTGAATCGCTGATGTCAGAGAAAAGCCTCTTATCTCATACGTGTGTTTAAATGCTGCTGTGACCCTGTCTTCTCTCTGCTATTTCTGTGTCAGCTCTCTTCATGTCTGGAGTGCTGATCTTAAAGGAGAGGCATTATTAGAGTTCTTAAGGGGTGGAGCTTTGACCTGTTGTTCGTTTTCAATGGTTGTTTGTTAAATCGTCCGCTAATGGAAACAGTCTGACGACATTGATTGCGCTGATAATAAATAGTTTCTCCTTCAGTTCAAAGGCCCGTCTGTCCTCGCTGTGAGTGTTCTGACTCACGTTCACCAGAGGAAACACAAACTTCCTGATCATTGTCATGGCGCTCTGACATCTCAACAATGTGACATGTTTAAAAGGGATGTTATGTGGTGTTATTGTTAACTAAAACAGAAACTAAAACTAGTACAGGCTATTTTCATTAATTGAAATCAAGCTGAAATCAAATAAATTAAATATAAATAATTATTCATAACATTTAATAAATGGCAATAATAAAAATAACAATCATTTTAGAATCAAATGAACAAAATATAAATATTAGTTTACTTATTTAAACTTAAATTGATATATTGAAATCAGAAATGTTGCTTTGGCAACTAAGTGAAATAAGTTTGTTAAAATACTAAAACTGAAATAAAAAAAGGAAAACAGAAATATAATAATAATAATAATAATAATAATAATAATAAACACTTTATTTTCTAAACATTTTGACTTTATTCTCATAACTTCAACTTTATTCTCAATTTCTTATTCTTTAAACGTTTAGACTTGATTCTTAAAACATTTCGACTTTATTTTCTGAATTTTTAGACTTTTCTCAAATCATTTAGACATTATTCTCGAAACATTTCAACTTTATTCTCATAATTTCTACTTTATTCTTAAAACTTTTTGACTTTATTCTCAAAACATTTTGACTTTATTCCTGAAACATTTCGACATTATTCTCGTAATTTCAACTTTATTCTCAATTTCTTATTCTTAAAACATTTTGACTTTATTCCTGAAATATTTCGACTTTATTCTTTGAATATTTTGACTTCTCAAATCATTTCGACATTATTCTCGAAACATTTCGACTTTATTCTTACAACTTTTTGACATTATTCTCAAAAAATTTAGACTTTATTCTCGAAACATTTTCACTTTATTCTCATAATTTCAACTTTATTCTTATAATTTCGACTTTATTCTGTAAACTTTTCGACTTTATTCTCAAAACATTTTGACTTTACTCTCATAATTTCTATATTTTATTCGCAAAATATTTCGACTTTATTCTCAAAAGATTTTCACATTATTCTTGAAACATTTAGACATTATTCTTGTAATTTCTTTACTTTATTCTGTAAACTTTTCGACTATTTTCGAAACATTTAGACTTTATTCCTTTATTCCTCTACTTTATTCTTGAAATAATTTTTTTTTTAATGAAAATCCCTTTCATTTTAAAATAACTTACAAAAGATTACTACAGTTTAAAATTAAAATAAAATGAAAACTGAAAAAATAAGAACAGAAAATAATTCAAAATATTCATAAATACTATACAAATATAACACTAGTTTTAAGTCACTAAGACCATATGTGTTTTTTTTAACATAAATGACCTTTATTCTGATCACACAGACCTCCATTTTTTTCCCTTTTTTTCTTGTTTTTACAAACTGGTATGAAACAAAATGATTTTCTGTAGTAATCTGCATTATGCTAACAGAACGTTCCTTCAAGCATGAGACTGGAATCTTAATGACGTTTCCCAGAATGCCTTGTACCCGGTTAACCCAGCTGAGAATTAAGGCTCTTTTTTTTCTCAACTTCCGCAAAGATCTCTCTCTCTCTCTCTCTCTCTTTCTCTGTCTCTGTCTATTTGTGCATTTTTCATACCCTTCCATTTATATCCTCCTCTTTGTTTTCTCGTTTTGCTGAGTCACGTTTTCATCTCCCTCTTTTTTTTCCACCCTCTCTTCCTCTTCCTCATCCCTGTGTCGGTGTTGTAGATGTATCCTGGTGTGGACAGTGAGATTTCTGTGAGTAATCTGCACCCTCACCTCTGACCTCTGACCTCTTCATCCCTCCTTTTCATGTCTTTATTTCCCCGTTACTGTTTGTTTCGATGTTTCTCTCTGTTTGAGCCTATTAATGCCATTTATGTCAGTATCTAAAATTATATTATGTTTTATATGATATGATATATATTCTAGAATTAACAGCAGACAGTGTTAAAATAACCTACTTTTAAATAACTAACTATTGAGCATTAAAGTCAGTCAATTGAAGGCATTAATATTATTTTAAAAGTCAGTTTGAATCATCTGTAAATGCTCTCAATGTTACATTTTATCCTGCAGTTTAAAACTGTTACATTGTTGCAGGTCAGGAGTTACATTTGTTACATTGTTGCATGTATTTGTGGTTTGATGCTTGATTGGTTGATACAGTCATGTGATGAGGTCTTCTGCTCTATGATTGGCTGATTGTTTGTGTGCAGGTTCCTCTAAGGCTTATTGAGGGTGTTGAGAGCAGAGATATGTTCCAGCTGCACATCATCTGCAAAGACTCTAAAGTAGTGAGGTAAAACACGCGCACACACACACGCACACACACATGCATGGGTGCATCAGTTGGCATAAGAGTCATATGTAATCATCAGGCTTTTATGGCTCTTATAATCTAATACAGTGAGAATATATAGGAAAAACTGCGTAGTCTTATTCTGATAGTCAAACTGAGCAAAAACATGCAATTTAGGTGCAGATGCTGATATTTATATGATTTGAAATGTTAAAGCTTGCAACGTATATCAATGAGATCTTTATAATAGTATAGCAGATATTTCTCCAACAGTTGGATATAACGCATTGCAAAAGTAATTATACATTACTTTGCTGTAATGTGGTAATATAACGCGTTACTAATACAATTTTTTGGATAATAATATTACCCAATACAATCTCAGTAACGCAAGTACAACAATAGATTTTAACACAAAATTAGTTTGTGAATTAAAAAAAATAAAATAGTTTGTCTTGAATTCTGGAATTCGTTATTTTCCTGTTATCTTGTTTTGTTCTTAAAATAGCCTATAGGCTAGTTTTTGCGTTTGAAGTTTGAAGTTTACCATCGTTATTTATGAATGTATTAATGTGATATGTGCTTATCTGTGTTTAACCTAAACTACAACTTAACATTAATGTAGACCTACATACCGGTGTAGGCCTATTTAAATATGTTTTTATAATTTTATGCTGTACAGACGTACCAAATTATCCTCCACTGTATAATGAGCAGCAATAAACTTACATTTTGGCATTTTGTAATGTCATACTCCTGTAGATATTTTGATGAAATTAACTAAAAAGTTGTGTACCGCATTACAATTTAGAGACGTTAATATTATAATTTAGCTAATTACTTTTAATAAACATTACATTTCTATTTTGGAAGTAACTTGTCCAACACTGATGTCCAATAATGTCTTAGTAAGTTGAGATTGAAATGATCCGATCATATAATGCAATGTAATCCAATGATGATTGAGAGATGAGCAAATAAACGTTCCTCAGAATATGTGAGATGATTTGGAGACTTGGGAAGATCATTCCTCCACTGAGGAACAGTGAAAGTAAAGCTTCTGAAAACAAATGTTCCTCAAAAGATCCTGATGATTAGATTTTTTGAGACTGATTTTTCTAAAAAAAATGATTTATGGAGTCAAGTAAAGCTGGAGTGTGACAGGTTTAACAGCAAAATGTTGATCATTTAAGGCCTTAGAAATGTAAAGGGTTAAATGCACATCCTGATCTCCTCATTTCTGGATACTTTATGGTCTCAAACTACATATTGATCAGGAACCATTGTGGTGTTTGTGTCTCTCAGGTGATCATGTGCGGCACAGGCTGGAGGTGGAGGTGAAGCGGATGGGATTTGACATGCAGAACGCCTGGAGAGTGTCTGATATCAACAGCAACTACAAGTAAGATTAAGATTTTTTTTTTTTTTTTTTTGCATAAAGCTATTACAATGTAGTATTATTATTTAAAATAATATGTGACCCTGGACCACAAAACCAGTCATAAGGTTAAATTTGACAAAACTGAGATTTATACATCATATGAAAGCTCAATAAATAAGCTTTCTATTGATGTATGGTTTGTTAGGATATGACAATATTTGACTGAGATACATCTATTTGAAATCAGAAATCTGAGGATGCAAAAAAATCAAAAAGACTGAGAAAATCACCTTTAAAGTTGTCCAAATTAGGTTCTTAACAATGCATATTACAAATCAAAAATTACATTTTGATATGTTTACAGTAGGAATTTTACAAAAAATCTTAATGGAACATGAACTTTACTTAATTTCTTAATGATTTTTGGCATAAAAGAAAAATCAAAAATTTTGACCCATGCAATGTATTTTTGGCTATTGCTACAAATATACCCCAGCGACTTAAGACTGGTTTTGTGGTCCAGGGTCACATATATTAATTTAAATAATTTATTTGCAAAAACAGGAAATTCAGTTTTTAACAGTTGTTAAAAAATCATGTTTTTTCATTGTGCATTCCAGTTAATCTCAATCAAACTGCAGTTAGGTTATTTTGATTAAGTAAAAATAATTAACAAAATACTGCTAAGTAACATTAAAAACATGATAACATAATGAAAAACATGATTTTTGAAGATGTACAAAAACGGAGAGATGTTTTTGCAAATGAACTCTTCATATATAACTATAAATTATAATAAATTATATTCTGATATATATAACATGATTGGTGTTAAATAATGGCCTAATTCATATATAATATAAAAAAAATAAGCTTTTGCACTGCAAAAAATGCGTTTATTTTTTATTTTATTTTTTGTCTCGTTTCCAGCCAAAATATCTAAAAATTCTTAAATCAAGAAGGATTTTCTAGACGAGTAAAAAATGTTTTCTTGTTTTCAGAAAAGAACAAGTCAAAATTAAGTATGTTTTTGCTTAGAGCAAGCAAAATAATCTGCCAATAGGGTAAGCAAAAAAATCGTATGTCAAACAGAAAACAAGATTATTTTTCTTAGCTTATTGGCAGATTATTTTGCTTGTTTCAAGCAAAAACTCACTTAATTTTGACTTGTTTTTTTCTGAAAACAAGACAATAATTTTTACTCATCTAGAAAATCCTTCTTGATTTAAGAATTTTTAGATATTTTGGATGGAAACAAGACAAAAAAAAGGCATTTTTGCAATGTAGAAACCAGTCAAATTTTACAATTATTGATAGCAATTTCAAATCTAATGCCAGGTTAACTAATGTAAGTAAAAAAACAAACAAACTCTCAAACAGTCATTGAAGACAGTGAAATGGTCAGTAGTACAATAAAAACGAAGAAAATTACAATCAGTTGGACAAATAAAACTGATATAAATTATATAAATAATGCTTTCTAATAGTCTACTACAGGAAGTGAATAAAGTAAAGTGGCATAATAATCGTTTATGTCCATTATCATGTTTTGATAATCATTAGAAGCTGAATTTGAAACTCAGATCGATTAGTCGCACTTATTAGAGCTAATCATTTAATCATTTTGCAATTTAATTTTCTTGTTTATTGCTGTGAAGCTGTTTTGAAACAGTCTGTGTTGTATAAAGTGCTAAATAAATAGACGACTTTAAACATAACTGTTTCACATAACACAACCAGATAGTGTTTTGCTGTAGGTCTAGGTCATGGTATAGCAAAAAAATCATTAAATTTGTGTGAGTTTGTAACACTGAAGCAGCAGCGTGTTGTGTGCTGAGAGACGTGATGTAGAGACGGATAATTAAAGCGAGCCAGAACCTGCTGCGCTGCATGAGTCACATCAGACAGACTCCTGTGTGTGTGTGTGTGTGTGTGTGTGTGTGTGTGTGTGTGTGTGTGTGTGTGTGTGTGTGTGTGTGTGTGTGTGTGTGTGTGTGTGTGTGTGTGTGTGTGTGTGTGTGTGTCTCGGGTCGGTCATCGAGGGCTCATAGATAATTTACAGATAATCTACTCACCCCCTTGTCATCTAAGATGTTCATGTCTTTATTTCTTTATTCGTAAAGAAATTGTTTTTGAGGAAAACATTTCAGGATTTTCTCTCCATATAGTGGACTTCTATGGTGCCCCCGAATTTGAACTTCCAAAATGCAGTTTAAATGCAGCTTCAAAGGACTCTAAACGATCCCAGCCGAGGAAGAAGGGTCTTATCTATCGAAACGCTGTTTTTTTCCCCTCAAAATTTCAATTTATATACATTTTAATATCAAACGCTCGACTTGTCTTTCTTTCGACTTGACTATGTTGTTTAGTCAATATTAAACAAGGATTAGATCACCAGTGAAGTGTAAAAACAATGGTCAGGGCGTTGGCGCCCTCTGCAGGCCTTTGTAGTAACGCGTAATATACATTAGCTCTATTGTTTATAATACATTATGTATTTCAACAGTTTTGTGCAATAAACCCATATGATTTCTTGCTTTTGTTTTTTATTTGCACTAATTATTATTGCATCAGTGCTAATATATATATATGTATTTTAAGTAATTTTAAAGGCTATTGTTCACTTACATCTACATTTTTATTACCACCAAAAAAGCCGAATTATAATTATAGGGCCCTATGAAATCCATTTTAATTTTTCTATACTCTGTTTTAATGGTGTATTTTATTTTTTTAATCAAAACGCCTGTCTAAATAATTGAGTTTTATTTTTACCAAAGTCTTTTCCATTACTTTTCTGGATTTCATGTTAATGGTTCCATTAGAATTTAATAATCAAAAACATCTACAATTAATTGATTTTATTAAAATAAAATGTTCTTAAGTAAAAAAAATTTTTTGTGGGAAATTAGTATAGATGAATCTATATAAAAAGTCGTTAGTGGCAGCCCTACTTTGATTTGCTGCTCGAGAAACAGTTCTGATTTTTAATCTAGAAAACAGTTGTGCTTTTTTATATTTTCTGTGGAAACCATAATATATTACAATTGAACATACAATATAAAAAAAACTTTTTTCACCAGGGACTAATTCAATTGATCAGAAGTGACAGTTAAAACATTTTTAATGTTACAAAAGATTTTATTTCTAATAAATGTTATTTTGAAATTTTTATTCATCAAAGAAGCCTGAAAAATATAAGGATTTTCACAAAAATATGAAGCAGAAAAAATGATAAGAAGCATGGTTAATGATTGAGCACCAATAATCATAACAGAGCAGCAAATCATCATTTCAGAATGATTTCTGAAGGATCATGTGACAGTGAAGACTGTAGTAATGATGCTGAAATTTCAGCTTTGATCATAGAAATACATTAGAGTTTAAAATGTATTCAAATAGAAAACATTTATTTTAAATTTTTTAATTGGTGAGACTTGTTTCAAACATATATAACTTTGGTTATATATTTATATTTATATTTATATTTATATGTGAGTCATGTACATGGCATTAAAGAAAATTGCATTAAAAAAGCATTAAATTGGATCTGATGATACCTGCAGAAACCCTGTATAAACCAAAATCTGAATTGTCTCAAAATACGAGATTTGTGTCTGGGTCTTTAAAATAGATTTGTCATTGTAGGTTGTGTTCGAGTTACCCACAAAAACTGCTGGTGCCCGTCTGGATCACAGATAAGGAGCTGGAGAGCGTGGCCTCCTTCAGGTCCTGGAAGAGGATTCCTGTGGTGGTGTACAGGTGAGAGAAGCAGCTCGTCTGTCTTCTGGCCTCCTGCGGCTGCTGAATGACAGTGACTGATCTTCTGTGCTGTTTGTCCCATCAGGCACCAGCGTAACGGGGCCGTCATCGCCCGCTGCAGTCAGCCGGAGATCAGCTGGTGGGGCTGGAGGAACACTGAGGACGAGTATCTGGTGACGTCTATAGCGAAGGCCTGTCAGCTGGACTCTGGGACGCGGGCCTGTAAGACCAGAGGAGACGGACCGGACTCGTCTGATAGTGACTTCGGTAAGACCCTGATATACTTCTGCTAGTTTTTACTTTAAAGGTCATTAAATGCAAAGCCTCTGGCCTTTATGACTTTATGAGCTAGATGTCTCATTATTTGAGGGTGGAAACATGTTTAGGGCCCTTTGAAATCCATTATTTTTTCAGTTTTATTTTTGTTTATTTACTTTTTTCTTTCAAGTTTTTCTGGATTCATTTTTTTCCTGTTTCAATTTTAATTACATTTTTTTTTTTATTAAACGCTTAACAAAAATAGATTTTCATGGCCCTCTGAAATCTATTTTATTTTTTCCTAAATTCAGTTTTTTCATTTTAATTGTTCATCTTTATTATAAATTTATTTTACATTTTAAATTACATTTTAGTTATTAATAAGCTTGTCTCATTAATTGAAATCATAACAAAAATACAAAAATAACAAAAATGAGTTGCCCATTTTTATGGCATACATTTTTTATTATATTTTTTCCAAATTATTCCATTTAGATTCCACTTTTTTTTTTTTTTAGATTTTCCACATTTCTGTTTTATTTCCGTTTTAATGGAATAATCAAAATAAATTTTTTCCCAAATGTTGTTATTTTTTCCTATTAAATTCTTTCTGGATTCTGTTTTAATGGTTAAATTAAATATTATCTATCAAAAAGCATGTCTAATGAATTGAAATCATGCATTTTATACAATTTAACAGTAATTTATAAAAAGTTTTTAGGGCCCTACGAAATCTGAAATCTCTTTTATTTTTTTTCCCCAGATTCTGTTTATTTCTTTTTTCGAAATTCTGCATTTTCAATTTTAATTTTATTTTCTGGATTCTGTTAGAATGGTTTCATTACATTTTGAAACTTTTTTAATACTTTATTACTTTTTCTTAACTTTTGTGGATTTATGGTTTAAAACAAATTTATCAAAAAAGTGTTAAATAAAATCAATGCATAAAACATTAATTTAATTAAAATTTTCAAACGAAATGAAATTCCTTTTATGTTTTGGCAAATAAAACACCAGAGGCTTTCTGTTGAAAATTAAAACATTGAAGAAAAATGGCAAAAATTGAAAACAGAAGAAAAAGTATTACTTTAATTATATTATTATATTAAATATTTGTATTATTATTATATGTGACCCTGGACCACAAAACCAGTCTTAATTCGCTGGGGTATATTTGTAGCAATAGCCAAAAATACATTGTATGGGTCAAAATTAGTGATTTTTCTTTTATGCCAAAAATCATTAAGAAATTAAGTAAAGATCATGTTCCATGAAGATTTTTTGTAAAATTCCTACTGTAAATATATCAAAATGTAATTTTTGATTAGTAATATGCATTGTAAAGAACTTAATTTGGAAAACTTTAAAGGTGATTTTCTCAGTATTTTGATTTTTTTGCACCCTCAGATTCCAGATTTTCAAATAGATGTATCTCGGCCAAATATTGTCCTATCCTAACAAACCATATATCAATAAAAAGCTTATTTATTGAGCTTTCATATTATGTATACATCTCAGTTTTGTAAAATTTAACCTTATGACTGGTTTTGTGGTCTAGGGTCACATATTAGTGAGGAACTTGTGACGAATGGGTTTGTTTTTTCTTGTAGAAGATCTCATTTTTCAAAAATGCATTGAAAGCCATAAGTACAAACATAAATCGCTGAACATTTGAGCCAAGCACCTCTCTTTATCCTGAAGTTTCCAATTACAGCTTTGCACCATTGAATCTTTCAGAAGTTTTTTCTCTGTCAGATAATTACTGCATAGATATTGGGCAGAAATGCCATTTGTGATTAGTTTCTGTCTTAAAATGCATTCTCACCTCGCTCTTTCCCACAAAGGCAGAGTGTAAACCCCTTTTAGAGACAATTACGCTGTTGGACGGCAGATAAGTCATTCGCGCCGACCCGATCGTGGGGTTTGCCGTGGGAAAAATCATTGCAACACCAGTGCACAAACTCAATTACAGCCACTTCCTCTCGGACACTCAGAGGTGCCATCGACTCGACTGCAGACTGACCTCCACAAGTGCCTGCAAATGAGTTTAGAGGCAGGGAATTTGGCAGTAATTTTTTTGTGCGGTTGAAGAGTAAATGCGCTCTAATTACGGCCGTGACCGCACCGTCTAATGAGTCAAGGGCCAATGCCAACATCCTCTCAATCAGACTCTTTGTTTGGCAATCAAACTGTCTGCTGGTTTGCAAAAATGCATTTAATGCATTAGTTCACCCAAAAATGAAAATGTTATTTGCTGACTCTCAAGCCAACAATAGATGTAGATTTTGCGCTCAAACTGTGATCCTTGGTCATTCATAAAAAACAAGTCAATGGCTACTGTCACTTTGAGTCAAAAAAGCCCATCAAGGAACACAAAATTAATACCAGTGGCTCCGGACAATATATTGAGGTCTTATGAAGTAAAACGATAGGTCTGTGCAGAAACCTGAATGTTATTTACAACATAATTACCTGTAATCTAGAACTTCAGGCAAATGGTTAAGTTTGTGAATGAATCAGTTCTTTTTAGAGAAGTATTTGAACCAGTTCACCAAATCAGACTGATTGTATTTGATTCTATTATGAAGAGGAAACCGTTCGACTCGGACTGAAGGCCGTTTGTTTTTGTTTTTTTGGGAAAAGACCAAGCATGTGAAAGTGCTTTTACTACTTTGAAATGCAATGAATGCAAAAGCCCTTTATGACTTTATTAACTAGACGTCTCATTATTTGAAAGTGAAAACAAGTTTAGGGACCTGTAAAATCCATTTCATTTATTTTCTTCGTTTTTCTGGATTCATTTTTCATGGTTCTATGAAATCTATTTTTATTTTCTTCCTGTTTTAATTTTTATTTCATTTTAACTTTTAATTTCTTTTTTATTTCCATTGTAATTGTTAAAGTATATTTTAGTTATCAAAAAAAAATTATTAACTCATTAATTGATTAAATTCATAAAACATGTACAATTTAGCAGTTTATTAAACATTTATTTGTTAATTGTTAGATTCAATTTAGTTTTATTTTTTCCCAAATTCCATTTTTTTCTATTTAAATCTTTCTGAATTCTGTTTTAATGTTTAAATATATATTTTTTAAAGGCATGTCTAATTAAGTAAAATCATGCATTTTATACAATTTAACAGTCATTTATAAAAAATACATTTTAGGGTCTTATTTTGCATTTTCTATTTTAATTTTACTGAATTCTGTTAGAATGACAGAAAACTGAAAATTAAATTTGTTTTTTAAAACAAAATATTTTCATGATTCCATGAAATCTATTTTTATTTTTTTCCCACAACATTTCCCCAAATCTTTCTGTTCATTTCAATTCCGTTTATTTCATTTTAATTTTTTATTTCCATTTTTTATTTCCATTTGAATGGTTAAATTATATTTTAGATATCAAAAAGTTTATTGAATCAACTCATTAATTGATTAAATTCATAAAACTTGTACAATTGAGCAGTTTATTAAACAATATTTGTTAATTGTTAGATAAAATTTTTGTTTAAAAATTCACTAAAATCATGCATTTTATACAATTTAGCAGTAATTTATAAAAGGTTTAATAAAAATTAAATTTATAGGGTCCTATTCTGCATTTTCTATTTTAATTTTACTGAATTCTGTTAATTTTTTCATTAAATTTCAATAGTCAAAAAGCATGTCTAATAGATTAAATTCATGAAACATTTTAATAATTTATCACAAGTTTTACAATAAGAGAATCCTATTATTTATTTATTTCTGTTTTAACTTTTCTGAATTTATTAAATACGAATTTATCAAAAACAGTGATAATTAAATCAATGCATAAAAACATTTACAATTTAATTAATCTCTGCGAAGCATAATGCTTTAAAGCAATCATGATTGTTTTCGTAAAACCACTGGAAGCCAAAACCACAACTAAAAATTTTATTTGTTTTAATAAATTAAATAAATTTAATAACTTTGTATTTAACTTGGCCTGCAACCACTCACAGCTGAGTTTTGGATGAATAAACCTCGCTCATCTTCTACAGATAAATGCAGTTAATTAAATTATTCAGAGCAGAGTGGTTCTGTTCTGGTGGTTCATTACTTAATGCAATCACTCTTATTAATTAAATGTGTTCCACTGTCTGGTTTTTGCTGAGTCGAAACTCATCTTTAACTCTTGGGCTCGGGTTTGGCTGGCATCTCTGTAAAGTCTTAATGGCTGTAAGTGAATTGGCCGTCATGGCAAGGAGTATCAATGCCAGAAGTTTCTCCGCATGCAGCCGTTATTGATTTTCCAGCGGGACAGACTGAAGAATTATAACTGCACTTGCGTCGCATTAAAGTGACTCTGTTGTGTCGCTTATCTCGTCTTCCGCCTCCTCTCTGGCACACTGATACTGATTTCTGCAGTATGCAGTAGGGCTGGTATTGTGAATATGTCACGATTCAGGACGCCGCAGAGCATCATAATATCATAATTAGATCACGATTGAAACTGCGCCAAACCAGCAATTTACTTCACTTTTATGTCTGACAGCCTGTGTATATAGTGTACTGACAGTGAATAGATCTTAAACATTTATTGCATGCTGTTTCATACCATTTTTCCTTATTAAATGTTTTTTTTTTGATCAAATGCTCAAATTTAAAGGAATAGTTCACCCAAAAAATTTACATTTGCTGAATGTTCTCGCCGAAAAAAGGATGTAGATGAGTTTATTTCTTCATCAGACTTGGAGAAATGGGCAAATCCAGTGTTATGGATGTGACGCATAAATGCTTAGAGAATGTATGTGTTACCAATATACTAAACCCTCTGTTTATATTTTAATAAACCCTTGTTGATGGTCTAAACTTCAGAAATATCTCAGTCTATGCAAGAGTTTTCTATGTTATAAAAGGGAATTAGTCATGCGTTATGGATGTGACAATAATAAACACCGTTTTTAAGAGACTACATACTTTGTAGGATTTCTATGAATTAAAATGCACTAACCAGATGCAATAACACCCAACAAATAGAGAAGCGATGGCTTTTTACAGAACATATAATTGTTACTGTATTTTATGAGGAATATATACTGTTATGGAAGTGACAAGCCTGAAAATAGCACTTACCAGACTATGGAAAATCATGCACTAAAAATTACAATTTTAATTCATAAAACTTATGCAGTTTAGCGATGTTCTCAAAAATTCCATTTTGTCTATTTTTATATCTTTCTGAATTCTGTTTTAATGTTTAAATATATATATATTAGTTTTTAAAAAAGTTTAATACTAAAACTGCATGTTTAGGGTCCTATTCTGTATTTTCTATTTTAATTTCCACTAAAATAGCACTTGCCAGGCTAAAAATCATGCACTAAAAAAATTAATAAAATAAATAAATAAATAAATCCTTGAAAAACTTTGAGACCTCATGGGTATTTGAACCACCAAATGTTGACCTCTGCGCTATCAGTATAGTAAAAACCTTTGGTAAAAACGTAACTTTTTATGTTAAGGTGGAAATTTGCATGGAATTACCCTAGTAGCATTCCATCACTTGCTCACCAAAGTATCCTTTACAGTGAATGGGTGCCGTCAGAATTAGAGTCCAAACAGCTGATAAAAACATCACAAAAATCCACACCACTCCAGTCTATTGGTTAATGTCTTAAGAAACAAAAAACTGTGTGTTTGTATAAAACAAATCTATCATTAAGATGTTTTTAACTAAAATACAACTCCATAATCCATAACAATGCTTCCACCAGTGAAAATCTGGTCTGAATCAGGAGAGAAATGTGCACAGATCAAGCACCGTTTACAAGCCAAAACAGTTTAAAACAGCTTTAAACAAATATGTGGATTGATTTTGATTATGGAAGCATCATTATTGTTTATGGAGTTGTATTATAGTTACAAACATCTTAATGCTGGATTTGTTTCTTACGAAACAAACAGCTTTTTTCTTCTTGAGATGTTAATTGATCGACTGGAGTGGTGTGGATTACTCGTGTAATATTGCGATGTTTTTATCAGCTGTTGGGATTTTTGACGGCACCCATTCACTGCAGAGGATCCATTGGTGAGCAAGTGATGGAATGCCCCCTTTTTGCCTCTTTATCTTGAATTTTGGTGGCATTTTTGCCACAACCCGCCATTAAAGAATTACTCCACTTTAAAATTAAAATTTCCTAATAATTTACTCACCCCCATGTCATGCAAGATGTTTATGTCTTTCTTTCTTCAGTCGCCAATTTTTTTTTTTTTTTTTGAGGAGTACATGGATTTTTCTCCATATAGTGGACTTCAATGGTGCTCAATAGATTGAAGGTTAAAAATGAAGTTTCAGTGCAGCTTCAAAGGGCTCTAAACGATCCCAGCCGAGGAATAAGGGTCGTATCTAGCAAAACGATCAGTTATTTTTTTTTAAATTACAATTTATATACTTTTTAACCTCAAATGCTCGTCTTGTCTAGCTCTGCAATGCGCATGCATACTCTGTGCACTCCAGTTCAGTTGTTAGGGGATGTGGAAAAACTCCTATTTCATTTTCTCCTCCAACTTCAACATCATCCTACATCGCTGCAGAAGTACCGACCCAGTGTTTACAAAGTAAACGTGCAAAGAAGGTCAAACGCATTTTACAAAAAAAGGTAAAACAGCGATGTAGGATGATTTTAAAGTTGGAGGAGAAAATGAGATGGGAGTTTTTCGACATACCCTAACTGTCTTGAACCGGAATACACAGAGTTCAAGCAGAGCTAGACAAGACAAGCGTTTGTGGTTAAAAAGTAAATAAATATTAATTTCTTTAAGAAAATGACGATCGTTTTGCTAGATAAGACCCTTATTCCTCGGCTGGAATCATTTAGAGGCCTTTGAAGCTGCATTTTTAACCTTCAATCCGTTGAGCACCATTTAAGTCCACTATATCTTTGAAAGTTTTCCTCAAAAAACTTAATTTCTTTGCGACTTAAGAAAGACATGAATATCTTGGATGACAAAGGAGTGAGTAAGTTATCAAGAAATTCTGAAAATGGAGTAACCCTTTAATTTCCACCCCTGCAGTGCAGTAAATGCTGTGTAGTCTGTAGTATGTCAGTATCTGTTCTAATCGAATCCTCTTTCTGTTTTCCTCAGACTCATCTCTGACGGGTTGTCCCGCTCCTGACGCCAACGCCGCGGCCCAAAAATTACTGATTCTGGATGCGCGTTCTTACACCGCCGCCGTGGCGAATCGTGCCAAAGGAGGAGGCTGCGAGTGTGAAGGTCAGTGTAGTCAATCTCTGGATGCTGTTGAACATTATTGTTTGTTTGTTGGCTAACGGCAGGTTTCTCTCTGGTTTATTTGTGTTTGTAGAGTACTATCCTAACTGTGAGGTGATGTTTATGGGCATGGCCAATATCCACTCCATCAGAAACAGCTTTCAGTCACTCAGAGCCGTTTGCAGTCAGATCCCGGATCCCGGCAAGTAAGTCGTTTTTAATGCGTTCAACATTTAAAATGATTCATAAATGCAACACTTGACCACAAAAATCAATCTTAAGTAGCACATTGTACAAAAATACATTGAATGGGCCAAATATCATTAGGAAATTAAATGAAGATCATGTTCCATGAGGATATTTTGTAAATTTCCTACTGAAAATATATTAAAACCTAATTTTAATTTGGTAAAATGCATTGCAACTTTGCAACTTTAAAGACATTTTTCTCAGTATTTAGATTTTTTTGCATCCTCAGATTCCAGATTTTTAAATGGTTGTATCTTGGCCAAATATTGTCCTGTCCTAACATTAATAGAAAGCTTATTTATTCAGCTTTCAGAAGATGTATAAATCTCAATTTCAAAAAATTGATCCTTATGACTGGTTTTGTGGTCCATGGTCACATATTATCTAAAAATTTATATATTCAAATATATATTTTATCTATATATTTACGTACGTATTTATATTTAAATATATTATAAAAATTATACAAAAATATTATTGTTGATTGTTGCTCTTGATATTAATGTTGATATTGGTATTTTGCCACCATAAAAATAAAATAATTATGATTATATAAATATTTAAAATAAAATATATATTTTTTTTATATAGATCCCTATTTCCAGTGGACTTTATCTAAAGCACAACTAGCAGAGTTTTTCAATTTTAGCTGAGAAAAGCCTCTGAGAGAAGATGATTCAAAGACATTACAATATAGTGGCAGATGAGTAAATCATTAAGTAAACATGACAAACTGGCTTTAGAAGTCAATATATTTTGCAATCACAGTGCACAAAACTGTTCACGGAAAGTAACTCTTTACTTAAAGCCTTTATGCATAATGCATCGTTTATTTATATAAAAAAATTGTAAACAAAGAGAAAATGCATTATAATTGCAGATTCCTCATTGTGCCTGAAATTGGCTGATTTGTCATGTTTTAATGCATTATACTTTCTGAAGGTGTAACATTTAATAGATATGTATTACAACTGTGGTTGTAATTATTATTGAGCTCATATGATGCATTATAAGGTGTAATGCAATGCATAAATAATGCATTTAAATACTTTTATAATGCATTGCATTTATATAAAGGTTTCAGGTAAATGTAAATTATCAGGACGTCAGGAATTACCTGAAACCTTTACATATGTAATGCATTATAAAAGTATTTGAAATTGGTTGTTTGTCATGTTTTAATCCATTTTACTTTTTAATAGATAGATAGATATGAATTACAACTATGGTTATAATTATCATTGAGCTCATACAATGCATTATTAGGTGCAATGCATAAATAATGCATTTAAATACTTCTATAATGCCTTGCATATATAAAGGTTTCAGATGAACTATTTCCAGATTTACCAGCAGACACACACTTGTATTCCACTTTGGGATCCATAAGAAACATCTAAAGTTATTTTCAGCTCTCACTCCGCATGCAGTGTGTCTATCATGTTGCGTTCAGACGTTTGTAACCTGAATCATGCATCTGCTCTGTTCAGCTGGCTCTCGGCTCTGGAAAGCACCCGTTGGCTGCAGCATCTGTCCGTCATGCTGAAAGCCGCCACTCTGGTCTGTTCTGCGGTGGAGCGAGAGGGACGTCCGGTGCTGGTGCACTGCTCAGACGGATGGGACCGGACGCCGCAGATCGTGGCCCTCGCAAAGATCCTGCTGGATCCCTTTTACAGAACCATAGAGGTATGAAGAAGACTTCCAAAATCAAACTTTCCTGATAATTTACTCACCCCCATGTCATCCCAGATGTTTGTGTCTTCACGAGAAGTTCACTTTCAGGACAAACATTTACATATAATGTACTTAACCCTTGTCGTCCAAAGTGTTCATGTCTCTCTTCAGTCGTAAAGAAATTATGTTTTTTGAGGAAAACATTTCAGAATTTCTCCATATAGTGGACTTCTACGGTGCCCCGAGTTTGAACTTCCAAAATGTAGTTTAAATGCAGCTTCAAAGAGCTCTAAATGATCCCAGCTGAGGGAGAAGGGTCTTATCTAGCGAAACATTCGGTTATTTTATAAAAAAAAATTAGTTTATATACTTTTTAACCTCAAATGATTATTTTGTCTTTTTCTGCGATGTGCATGAGTGAAATAAGGGATGTGCATCTCTGGTTCAAAATAGTTAAAATAAAAAATCGAATAAATGTAAAAAAAAAAATTTTAAATTTGAAAAACACCCTTTTCAAAAATGATGTAGGGCGATTTTGAAGGAGAAATGAGAGACCCTAACTGTCAGGCAGAGCAAGATAAGATGAGTGTTTGGGGTTAAAAAGTATATAATTTTTTTTATTTATTTTTTTAGAGTAACTGATTGTTTCACTAGATAATACCCATCTTCATCAGCTGGGATCATCTAGAGCCCTTTGAAGCTGCATTCAAACTGCATTTTAACCTTCAATCTGTTGAGCACCATTGAAGTCCACTATATGTATAAAAATTCTGAAATGTTTTCCTCAAAAAACTTAATTTCTTTAGGACTGAAGAAAGAAAGACATGAACATCTTGGATGACATGGCGGTGATTACATTCTCTGTAAATTTTTGTTCTGGAAGTGAACTACTACTTAGAGTTTTCTGAGGAAAATATTCCAGGATTTTCTCCATATAGTGGACTTCAATGGTGCTCAACAGATTGAAGTTTAAAAATGCAGCTTCAAAGGGCTCTAAATGATTCCAGCCGAGGAATTATGGCCTTATCTAGTGAAACGATCGGTTATTTTCTAGCAAAAATGACCATTTATATACTTTTTAACCTCAAATGCGAACTATAAAGTTAGGGTATGTCGTAAAACTCCCATCTTATTTTTATCCTCCAACTTTAAAATAACCCTACATCGCTGCATAAGTACCAACGCGGTGTTCACAAAGTGAATGTGCAAGGAGAGTCAAACACCCTTTACAAAAAAAGGTAAACGGCAATGTAGGACGATTTTGAAGTTGGAGGAGAAAATGAGATGGGAGTTTTACGACATTCCCTAACTACTGAACCGGAGTGCACAGAGTATGCTTTCGCAGAGCTAGACAAGATGAGCATTTGTGGTTAAGTCTATAAATTTTTTTTTTTTTTTTTTTTTTTAGAAAATAACCAATAATTTCAGTAGATAAGAACCTTATTCCTTAGCTGGGATGGTTTAAAGCCCTTTGAAACTCCATTTTTAACCTTAAGTCATCTGAGCACCATTGAAGTCCGCTATATGAAGAAAAATCCTGGAATGTTTTCCACAGAAAATGTAACTTCTGTGCGACTGAAGAAAGAAAGATCTTGGATGACAAGGGGGTGAGTAAATGATCAGGACATTTTTATTCTGAAAGTGGAGTAAATTTTAAATTTGGCTTTAGAAACGTTAAATGAATCCCTTGTGTTTGTCTGTCAGACCACTTGTTAATTTTCATTGGTGATGTCCTTGTGTCTCTGGCAGGGTTTTCAGGTGCTGGTGGAGACGGAGTGGCTGGATTACGGTCATAAGTTTGCAGATCGCTGTGGTCATCAGGAGAACAGTGAGGATGTGAGTGAACAGTGTCCTGTGTTTCTGCAGTGGCTGGACTGTATTCATCAGCTCCTCAAGCAGTTCCCCTGCCTCTTCGAGTTCAACGAGGCCTTTCTGGTACGGAGCCTTTGCTTTCATTTATTTAAAAATAATGTGTATGTTTTGTTTTTTTATGCATTGAATATTTTTTGCTATTGTTGCAGCAAAACTATTTCTTTTTAAAATGTGTTTTAGGGGTTTTAGTGAAAGAAGAAACTGACATGTTGACTAGCTAATTACTTTTGTTTCAGTTGTTGACCTTAAATATTTATTTTACATTTGGATAATGACCAAAACTTGTTTAGTAAACAAAAAAGCCTAAGAATGAGTTATAATGAAGTTATACTTTCTTTTTTTCTTGGATAAAATAATTTTTCAGTGTTTTTTAGCAAATTATTTTTAGGTATCAGTATTTGTATTAAATAAAACTAAGTCTGCTTTACTTGCCCTACAGACATTTTCAAATTTTATTTTTAGCGAAATATTTTTAGGTGTCAATATTTTCATTAAACAGAAAAGCACTTTTAATAAAGAATTACATTTTTTTTATAACCAATGAAATAATGTATCGCTTTATAAAGATAAGTTTGCTTTACTTGTCCTGGAGACATTTTCAAATACATGTATTAAAAAAATGTATAAAATATATTTAAGTGTCAGTATTTTTATTAAACAAAAGCTTTTTTTATTAAGCATTAAATAATTTTTTTGTAAATCTAGTTTGCTATTCTGCAAGTTATTTATTTTGCTTATTTAAACAAAAAGCAAAGTAGTTTTTATAAACCATTTAATCATCTTTTATAATAGAATATTAAATTAGTGTTTTAATTTGTATAAAACATTACGTTTGTTTTACTTTCCCTGGCAGTATTTTTAATGGTTTTTTTCCTAAAAAAAATATTTTTAAGTGTCCATATTTTTATCAAACAAAAAAAACAAGGTTTTTATTAAATCATTTTAATTCATGATTACTTTATTAATAGTGACCGCTTTTGCTTTTTTTTAAATGTTTTTATAATAACTGAAATGTTTATTGGCTAATTTAGTTTCAGTTGTTAACCTTAATATGTCTGTTTTCAATTGCGATGACAAACCTTAAGCAAGCCTGATAGTTCATTTAAACAAATAAACATAATCGTTAGCGTTATACTTACTTTTTTGATCTATACTATTGATATATACTAATTGAACTAAATCTGCAGCCTGGTTCACTTGATTATACAGGATGGTTAAATCCTTAGTTTATATATCGTCCAGTTTACACTGATTAATTTACCTGATTAACTGTTTTTCTGTTGTTCTTGCAGGTGAAGCTGGTCCAGCACACATACTCCTGTCTGTATGGCACCTTCCTGTGCAATAACGCGAAAGAGCGTGAGGCGCGTAACGTCTATAAACGCACCTGCTCCGTCTGGTCTCTCCTGCGCAACGGCAACAAGAACTTCCAGAACTTCCTCTACATCCCCTGCCATGATATGGTCAGCACTCCTGCAAACACAAACACATTCAGTTACTATAAAAACAGGGTTTACACAACTTGATCGTCTCAAAGAGGTTTTATGCTGCACTCACATCCTTATAATTAAGAGCTTCCAACCACAGACTCTAAAAAAGAAATCTTAGCCAGTTGAACAAAAACTGATATTTACTAGAGAAATTTCCATAACTTTTAAAGTTCATTTCTGTGTTTTCCAGATTTGAAATCATCATTTTATAAATCACAGATATTTTAAGGTTTTCTGTGACTGTGAGAACCCCTTTTATGGGGAGACACTAAAGGCAAAAACCCAGTTTTTTCATGCACTTGTCAAGTTTGAGATTTTGGGCGTTTTGGTGTTTCATAAAGTGTTTTTTCAGACTAGTGGAAAGAAAGCACCCAAAAGAGTTTCTTTTATAGCACTTTATTATGCATTGTAATTATACTAGATTTTAATTACAATGCATATTTTTAAAGGCTGTTTTCTCAAAATGAGTTTTTTCTTCTACACTGAGCCATAAATCCCCACTTCAGTAGCACTTACACACACCAAACTTGACATTATTACTGTGCATATCCTTAAGGTTTTTAATAGAAGGATTTGTTCATATATAATTTGCTTGGTTTTATACATATTATCCCCCCAAAATATAAAAAAAATACATTGTTTTCCGTCTCTTCTTTTTTTCTGAATTATGGAGTGACAAAATCCCCTCTGTGAAAACATTGGACTCTAATATGTCAAAAAAAATTACAAGAATTTTGAAACTGACTTTATTCAGTGTTTAGATTTTTGTACTAGAAATGTATGCAAATTAGCGCATATTTCATTGTATAATGCCTCATTTGCATATTTAAACCTAACATTTTAGAAAAATGTTTGCAATTATCAATGTAATCAATCAACTGGGTAAGTAAGGTGATAACTATTCACTATTCACATGCAGTGTCTCACCTTAAAAGAAAGTCACACTGGTTTTTTTCTCATTTCTTGTTTTATTTTTGTAATATCTCTCATTTAATGCAGCATTATTTCTGCAGATGTTGACTTGTTGTTTGGTGATGTTTGCAGGTTTTACAGCCGGTCTGTCACACGCGGGCTCTGCAGTTGTGGACGGCCGTGTATCTGCCGACATCCTCGCCGTGCACCGCGGCTGAAGATGCAATGGAGATCTACCTGAGCCCTTCAGCAGGAGGAGAGGAGTTCAGCTCACGCTCCCTTGACAGGTGACGCTCACAGATATCATTTAATTGCTTTAAATGCTGCATAATTATATTTAGTCTCACATTGCTTCGCTAAACAAGTAAACAAAATATATAATTATAATATATATTTTTTAAACAAAAAATATTACTTTAAATACTTACAATTACAAATATTGTGCTGAGGAAAAATGTATGAAAATATAAGGGTAAGTTCTCTCGTTTTGTAATATTTAAAGATTTATAAAAATATATATATATATTTTTTGTTTATTAAAATACTGAGTTAAATATTTGTCTTTAAAAACTAAAGCAGTTTTTTTTTTTATTATTTCACATTTTGAAATTATATTTAATGCTTTATAAAAAAAAAAAAAATGTGTTGCTTTTGGTATTATAAAAATACTGACCCTAAAAATAATTAGCTAAAAAATGTTTTGTGTTCAACTTCTGCCCTCTTGTGGTGAACTGAAGCACATTGTGACACAAACACTGACACATAGCTTCTGTTTCAATGTCTCTCAGGCTCCCCAAAACACGCTCGATGGAGAACTTGGTGTCAGCTTGTGAGAACGGCGTGACGCTCACCCGCACCTCGAGTGACCCCAACCTGAACAAGCACTGCCAAGAGGGACGTCCGGCCCTGGAATCCAGCCAACCCGTGGCCATCCAAATCGACGCTTCATCCGAGGACCCGCCTATCGTCGAATCGCTCGGTGCTGAGCTAAAATGCGAGGAAACGAGTACATCGGCAACTCATGAGGACGATTTAAGGGCGGAGCCTTGTTTGACAACCCAGCCTCTACCGTCTTTGCCCCACCCCTTAGCGTTAGATCAAGCCCCGCCCCTTCCAATTATAAACCAAGCCCCGCCTCCAATCCCAATTAGTTTACCACAGGAAGTCAGGACTGCAGACACCACCAATCCACCTCTTTGTAACGGCTTTGCACAAACAGTAGACTCTGAACCCGCTGCGCCAATGGAGGCGTCTGTGGAGACTCTAACGGAGCAAAGTGAGATCCCTCCTTCTAGGAAAGCCATTGTAGTTGAGTCCCAAGTCCCATTTGAAACACCGCGAAATGGCGAACTCGTTCCTGCCAGAGAACGTCCACCACCCGCCGACTATGCCAAAGCTGCACGCCGTTTGATTTCCCAAAGCCAGTTGACGGAGCTATCTCTACTAGGTTCCCAATGGGACAGCGTTCAAGGCCTCGTCCAATCGGCCTGCGGAGGCGCCATCCAACATGGCAGCTATCACGGGCGTCGACTGGCGAATAAACTCCTCCGCGGCCAAGGAGGAAGTGCTAACGGAGGCCCGTGTTGTCGTCGGGATCCTTTGCGTGCTCCTGGAAGTCCCATCCAGTCGGGTTGGTTCTCAGCGGTGAAGAATTCCAGCTACGCTGCTCTTTGTTCCTCAGCCGCTTCTTCGTTGGCAATGGGGCCGTCCTTCCGGCAGCTTCTACCGTCCCATTCTCCGCCCTCCTCCAACGGATCTCCGGCCGCGCCTGCTTACCTGGACGATGACGGGCTGCCGGTCGCAGTGGACGCCGTGCAGCAGCGGCTGCGGCAGATCGAAGCCAGTTACAAACAGGAAGTGGAGGTGCTGAGGCGGCAGGTTCGACAGCTTCAGCTTAAACTGGAGAGCAAACAGTTCTGCACGCCGCCTTCTGAGCCCGATGTTGACTACGAGGATGATATTGTGAGTTTGTGCTTTTTTGTGTGAACATTCAGTACATTTATTATGGTCACTGTGGATCCTTGAAAAAATACTGAATTTAGTTTTTTAACTACATTTAAGGACTTGGTTTTAAATATCTTAAAAGGTTTAACAGAACCATGATACTGACTACTGTCATTTTAAACTGCAGAAGGCTTAATAATTTAATAATCCCAAAGTTACACATATATAGTATGTTTACATATATAAATAATTGTAACATTTTTGCAAATAAATACACAAAATGTGTGTGTATAAATTGTAACATTTTTAACAACAAAAAACAAACAATATATATATGTGGTGTATATATTTACATTATTTTCAAAAACAAAAAATGTAATTCCAATAATAAGAAAAAATACATATTTTTAGAACTGTAAACTTTTTGAAAATAAACAAAGTGTGCGTGTGTGTATATGTATGTATGTGTGTGTATTTAAAAAAGCCAATTCAAATATAAGAAAAAATATTTTTTTATTAACTTTGCTTGACCTGCAATATTTTAATTGTTTTTTATTATTATTAACTGTCAGTTTTATTAAAAAATAAAAAAAACTTTAAAGCTTTACATGTTTTAATAAAACATGAAATATTTTATTTTTATAAAACATTTTCTGTGATTTTTTTTCCCCTCAGCACAATATTTTGAAGTGTCATTATTTTTAAGCAAAATGCAACATACTTTTTATAAGGCATTAAATATTTTGTATTTTAGTTGTATTTTTATTTAAAAATATATATTTTCAATGTTTCAAATGTTTCATAAACATTTTCAATGTTTTTTTAAGGTAAATATTTTTTAGCATCAGTATTTAAAAAAACAAACAAAAAAAACTAAGTAGTTTTTATAAAGCATGCAATAATTTATATAAAACATTACATGTTTTATTTTATAAACATCAATTATGTCATGTCTGTATAATACTTTCAGTATTTTTTTTATCAAAATATTCTTATAGTCAGTATTTTCATTAATCATAGAAAATGACCTTTGTAAAGAATTTAATCATTTTGTTAAACATTACATTTGCTTAACTTTCCCCCAAAAATGTTAATTTAATATTTTTTTTATACATATATATGAATAATTACATTTTTAAGAGAAGTACAAATATAATTAAAATGTATTTTTATTTAAAGATATTTAAAAATTTAATAGTAGGAATAAATTACACTTTTCAAATACAAAACATCTCTTTAAACTGCAGTAATATTTAACAATATTACTATTATATGTATTACATATATCAGAAATACTATCAAAAACAAAACTTGATCTTGAACTCATTCACTCATTCCAAACTTTTAAAACATTTCATTTTCGTAAATTAAGTGAATGATGTATTTTTTTAGATGACAGTGTGTAGTTCTGTATTAACTTAAGGTCTTTGGCCCGGTTTCACAGACAGGGTTTAGGTTAAGCCAGGATTAGGCCTTTGTTCAATTAGGACATTTATGTAGTTTTTAGAAATATTCCTTAGGTGAAAACATTACTGGTGTGCATCTTGAGACAAAACGAAAAATCGGACATATTTTAAGATCAGTCAGTGCAAGTTTCTTTCAGTTTAAACAGCCCAGACATGCATTTTAGTCTGGGACTAGGCTTAAGCCTTGTCTATGAAACTGGGGGTTAATGTCTTAAATTTATGTAAAAAAAAAAAAAAAAAATTCTTATTTACTTTTGCTTTCAAAATCAATTTTTACATGGCTGATGGAGTCAGCTTCATGGCTCAATGGCAATACAAAAGTGAGATTTGTGCATTTAGTCAAGTTTTAAAACACAAAGTTAAAAGCCTTGTTTGATTGACAGCTGTGATATGATCACATCCATCTTAATACTAGTTCTAAAGGGCTCTGCAGTCATTGTGACTCCACTGACGTCTGCTCTCTTCCTCCAGACGTGTCTGCGTGAGTCTGACGGCAGCGATGAGGAGGACTCTCTGTCCAATCACAGCGAGGATCGCCTCAGCGAGGGCAGCTGGGACCGTGTGGAGAGGAAGGACACAGAGGTCAGTCATATCACTCTCTACTGATGCTGCACAGCACAGATGATGATCATCAGACAGTTGAACAAGCTTGTTTTTGGATGCGCAGGTCACCAGATGGGTGCCGGATCACATGGCTTCTCACTGCTTCAACTGCGACTGCGAGTTCTGGATTGCCAAGCGACGCCATCACTGCAGGTGCGGCCCATTTCCTGTCAGCAGTGTAGAAATATGAGCACAGCACTTTTCACACTTGATGACTTTCTTTTTTTTTTTTTGAGGGATTCCCACTTTTTTCCTCTCTGAGATTTCCAGGTTCTCTCAGAGATTTTAAATAGTATGAAATATTTAGTTAATAAACTCTGAAAACTGAATTTCACAACAGTTGATTTATTACAAATAATTAAGATACCCAATGTTTTTTTTTTTGTTTGTTTTTTAAAGATCAAAATGTCTGTTTATGATGATTGTGCATAGTTTTTTTTTTTATTATATGGTTGTTAGTGGCAATTCAGGCTTGATTTCAACAATCAACAGTTAGAAATCCCTGTAATATGATTGATTTTAAACATTGTTGATTAATTGCATTTGTTTTCTTCTATGATTAAATATTGGATTTGTAAGTTAATGTGATTGGTTGACTGATTTTATAGAATATTTGTTGTTAATTTTAATATTATATAAGTGCTATTTTAGAATTACTAATACTACAAATTAGCTTTTATTTTTTTTATTTTAACTTTTAATTTTAACTTAGATTGTAATTATTATTATTTTTTAATATTTGTATTATATTTAATTTAAAATGGAAAATATTGCGTGGGCAATTTATTTAACCGAGATGAAATAAGTTCAAGGTTTTTTTTATCTAATACTTGTATATTTTTTAGGAAGTATGTATATTTTATCTTTTTTAAAATGTATTTCTATTTACCTTTAGTTTATTTTCAGTAATAGTAATTTTAGGATTTGACTAAAACTGGTAAATATTGTGTGGGCAACTAATTTAAGATAAAATGAGATAAAATAAGTTCAAGTTTATCTAATACTTAATTTTTATTTTCATAAGTATGAATATTTCAGCTTTTTTTAAATGTGTTTCTTTTTACTTTTAGTTTATTTTCAGTAATAGTAGTTTCAGGACTAAAAAAACTTAAAATGGGAAATATTGCCTTGGCAACTTAAATAATTAAAATAAAATAAGTTCTTAAACTTCAATGTTTTTATATTATTTACCTTTAGTTTATTTTCAGTTATAGTAACTTTAGCAAAAAAAAAAAACTAAAAATGGGAAATATTATGTGGGCACTTTATTTATGAGAGATCAAATAAGTTCAGGTTTTTTATCTAATACTTATATTTTATTTTTGTAAGTATGCATATATCAGCTTTATTTATTAGATATTTCTATTTACCTTTAATTTGAATTCAGTAATAGTCATTTTAGGATTTAAAAAAAGGAAAGTTGCGTGGGCAACTTATTTAAATGAAATATAATAAGTTTAAGAAACAACTAATTTTGTACTTAATGCACTTTAATTGTGCTGAAATCCAACTAAAGATATACTTAAGTAAATTTGATTGCGCCAAAGTTGAACAACTTTAGGTACACTTTAAATATTTTGCATTTAAATATAATAGTTAAAGACCATGCAATCCTCACCAAAAGTGACATTAAAACATATTTTAGTCTTAATATTAAGAAATGTACATTGTGCACAAGTCGTAGATTAATTACAGTTTTGGTAACACTTTACAAGAAGGTTCATTAGTTAACATGAATTAATAATGAACTGCACTTATACAGCATTTATTAATCTACTAATACATTATTAAAATCTTGTTATAAAACGGTTAGTTCCATTCCTCAATTCTGATTGGTCAGCAGCTGTGTCGTATTCATGATACGGCACTGCTATGACCGCTTCACTCAACGGTTTTGTGTATCATTGAACCCCCTTAGCAACCACCCTTAGCAACGTAAACACAGCTGCTGCAGTTAGGGACTACTTTTTACAGCGGAAGGCAGTTAATGATTTTACTTTATGAAAATGTACAACTTAATATATATAAATTAATATATATTTTTGATTTTAATATTTTTATTGTGTGGTAACCGTTTTATAAAAGCAATAAGGTACTTGAGGCCGTGCTGTATCGTGAATAAATCACGGCTGAAGGGGTTGCAGGCACTCCGCTTCGCGTCATGCCTAACAACGCCCTTCAGCCGTGATTTATTCATGATACAGCACGGCCTCTCGTACCTTATTGCTTAATTAACATTAGTCAATGCAGTGTGAACTAACATGAACATACAATGAGCAACTGTATTTCCGTTAACTAACGTTAATAAAGATTAGTAAATCCAGTAACAAATGTATTGCTCATGGTTAGATCATGTTGGTTTGTACATTAACTAATGTTTAACTAATGAACCTTATTGTAAAGTGTTACCACAATTTTTATATCGGTAAGTCTCGAGCGATATGCCAGTAAATATGGTAATAGATTTGAACTATACTTAGTGCACGATAAATGCATTTTAAATCTCTTACTTTTTTACTAGAGTAGTTTGTTGGTTTACTGTAGTGAAATATTGAATGCAGTGTTTATAGTTGAGTATGTGATGAATCATATAGTGATGATATTCCCGTCCTGCTTTCTCGTAGGAACTGCGGTAACGTGTTTTGTAAGGACTGCTGCCACCTGAAGCTGCCCATTCCAGACCAGCAGCTGTACGACCCGGTTCTGGTGTGCAACACCTGCTACGACCTGCTCCTGGAGTCGCGCACGCGAGAACTGCGCTCGCAGCAGCTGAAGAAAGCCATCGCCACCGCGTCCAGCTGAGACGGCCAATCGCAGAGCGACGCACACGCAGGCGTCCAATCAGACGCCCGTCATTTAGAGCAAGAGCCGCTCTCTGCCTCCTTCCCCCCGCCAACCACGAGACGAGGCCGATTAAGAGTCCGCTCCGATCGGCCCTGGGACCGATCGACACGAGGAACGGGATTGGATCAAATCCAAAAACACGAGGGCGGTTTGCGACGGAGGGGCGTTTTTATCACTGCGAGTGAACTCCGAGCTTCTCTGGTTGGGGACACTAACTTAACCCAGGATTCTTGGGTTGGAAAACCCAAAGAGAAGCGTTTCTTCATCTGGAAACCACCACACGGCCCCTGTGCATCACTCACATCCTTCCCTTAAAACTCGGCGACTCCGAAGCCCCAGAGGCTCACTATTTAAAAAAACAAATAAAACAAGCTGCTACAGTATTTAAAAAATGAGATAATTCTAACTTTTGTATCATTATTTTGTGCACTACGGAGGGCGTTTGAGACCAAAACGGAGCTGTTTGTCTGCTGATATGAAGCTTGAATGTACAATTGTTTGGTTTCTTTTTGTTTTCCGTCAACTGGAGGGATTGGCAGATGCGGTTGCTGAATAAAAGCTGCCAGTTTGCATTGATTTGACTGCGATTTTTGTGCACAGAACGCTACCTACTTTGTTTCTCAGCCAATCCCGTCGAAACCGAAGCGCGCTTTAGCTCAACTGTGAAATGGTTTTCACTCCGTTTGATGTGAAATACACGACTTTAAATGCCAAAATCCCACTCGAATTTTTTACATATCCTACATATCAATAATATATAAACAGAATCACTCCTAAATTCACGTTTGATCTGGCCGGTTGTCCGTTTGTGGCAGGAAAAGCAAGAATTAAAAACAGAGCAAGCTGAACATTTCTGCTGTATGTTGTTGTGTGCGTTACGGTAAAACTATAGCCATGTTGCACTGCTCCCGTCTACTTTAGCCAGAATGCTAGTGTACTAGTTTCTTCATCTGAACAAACCAATGACGATAAGATTTCAGTTGAAACGCGTGGATCATTGGAAACTGGTGGCGATTTAAAAGACTTTTGTATTGAAGAGGGTTTCACCGTTTCATCTTCTCAACGCATTACATGTTCAAAACAAGTGCTATGATTTCTCTTTCACATCATCTGCGTCTTCGGGCCCTACGTTGATTGTGTATTGTTATTGGTGAACCTCTCAACAGTGCCATGTGTTTTATTTTCTCACCGATTTGTAACTTTAACATGTTTGACGGTACAATAGCTAGAGGCTTAATAAGAATGGATGAGGTTAAAAACACTGAGAAGCGTTTGATTTTTTTTTTTCTTCTCCATGGTGGTGATGAAGGACACATTTTGAGTTTAAAGCATTAAAAAGGAACCCAGAAATGTGATGTATAGCTATTTGGTCTGTAATAGTGGCTAAAATTTGTCACTTAGTGAATAATTGTTGTAAAGAAATGCACTGTACAAGTTCAATCCCATGGGTTAAATAAAAATAAAATACATCTTTATCAGCCATCTGCGTCCTGTGTTGATCATTCATCTTTTCCTTTTTACAGTATACATTTGTTTAAAGTCATGCATGGAGCTTTAATACTGTGATTAGCATTTATTTTTGTCCATTTGCATTTAAAAAAATGTAAATTAACATTTATCTATTTTTTTTTTCCATCTAAAGACTGGTAACACTTCACAATAAGGTTTCATTAGTTAGCATGAATAAAATAATTTTTGACATTTAGTAATGTATTACAATCAAAGGCTGTTTGTTAACATTAATTAAAACACTGAACTAACATGACCTAACAAAGGATAATGTATTGTATTGTTCATTCATGTTAATACATGAACAAATGACACCTTATTGTAAAGTGTTACTGAAAAAAAATCTATCATTAGGATTAAAGTGATGTTATTATAGGTAGCAAAAACAAACCATTTTGTTACCTAAAATTAATTATCACTGAAAAAAAAAAATAGTTGCCAAGGAAGCTATTCTTATTTAGTTTAACCAAAGCCTTTATAAAAAATAATTTGCATTTAGAAAAAACAAAAATACTAAAAAAAAAAATCGGCTAATTGCCAAGGAAGCTTTCTCATTTTCATTTAGTTTAACTTGATGTACTAAAGTAACTATCACGTTTATGTGTATAGATAGACTATATTATATATAGATATTTAAGAAAAAAACTATATTTAAAAAAATTAAAACTTCTAATTCAAAATAGTAAAACATTTCGTTTAACTTGATGCACTAAAATAAAGTAAAACTGAAATTAAAAACTATAGATAGCAACAACAACAAAAAAACTCCTAAAATTAAAAAGCATAAAAACTAATTCAAAATTCTAAATGACTGAAATAAAACTATAAATGAAAAAAAAAGACTTCAAAACTACAGTAGTGTCACTATTATGCTTCATGCATATTTACTTGCTATGTAAGTCTAAGGCATTAAAGTGCACTTTATTTTGAAAACACAGCAATGAAATCAAATGTATCCATTTGAAGCGGTGAATTTGCTTTTATTTTGCAAATCAAATCAGACAAACATTTTACAAAACGTAAAAAAACTCCAAACATGTTGCTAAGTATAATCTGTAGATAAACATACTGTGACTGAAGTGTGTTAAAGTGACCTAGAACATTGTTTGATGCAAACAAATCGTGCGAGTTCATGTGCTCACTGCCTTCTATACAAAACCTTATGATTCTTTGTAGCACCTTTCAGTAAAAACACTATTAGTGCATTAAAGCTATAAGATGTATTAACATAGATTCAAACAGTCAAGAGATTCTAAAATATTTTTCATATTTACATTGAGTCTGATCTGTTAGGAATTAACCAAGCTTAAAGGAGGAGTTCACTTCCAGAACAAAAATTTAATTTTCAGTTCAAGACAGTTAGGGTATGTTGAAAAACTCCCATCTCATTTTTTCCCTCAACTTCAAAATTGTCCTACATCGCGGTTTTACCTTTTTTGTTAAAGGTGTTTAATCTTCTTCGCATGTTCACTTCGTAAACACTGGGTCAGTACATCTGCAGAGATATACAGTCGTGGCAAAGGTTTTGAGAATGACACAAATATTAGTTTTCACAAAGTTTGCTGCTAAACTGCTTTTAGATCTTTGTTTCAGTTGTTTCTGTGATGTACTGAAATATAATTACAAGCACTTCATACGTTTCAAAGGCTTTTATCGACAATTACATGACATTTATGCAAAGAGTCAGTATTTGCAGTGTTGGCCCTTCTTTTTCAGGACCTCTGCAATTCGACTGGGCATGCTCTCAATCAACTTCTGGGCCAAATCCTGACTGATACAGCAACCCATTCTTTCATAATCACTTCTTGGAGTTTGTCAGAATTAGTGGGTTTTTGTTTGTCCACCCGCCTCTTGAGGATTGACCACAAGTTCTCAATGGGATTAAGATCTGGGGAGTTTCCAGGCCATGGACCCAAAATTTCAACCTTTTGGTCCCCGAGCCACTTAGTTATCATTTTTGCCTTATGGCACGGTGCTCCATCGTGCTGGAAAATGCATTGTTCTTCACCAAACTGTTGTTGGATTGTTGGAAGAAGTTGCTGTTGGAGGGTGTTTTGGTACCATTCTTTATTCATGGCTGTGTTTTTGGGCAAAATTGTGAGTGAGCCCACTCCTTTGGGATTGCTTTACTGCCATCTTCCAAAAGTCTTGGCCTCACTGTGTGTTCAGATGCGCTCACACCTGCCTGCTGCCATTCCTGAGCAAGCTCTGCACTGGTGGCACTCCGATCCCGCAGCTCAATCCTCTTTAGGAGACCATCCTGGCGCTTGCTGGACTTTCTTGGACGCCCTGAAGCCTTCTTAACAATGCAGTGGAAAGTCTTTTTTGGGATTAAGTTAATTTTCATGGCAAAGAAGGACTATGCAATTCATCTGATCACTCTTCATAACATTCTGGAGCATATGCAAATTGCTATTATAAAAACTTAAGCAGCAACTTTTCCAATTTCCAATTTCCAATATTTATGTAATTCTCAAAACTTTTGGCCACGACTGTACACTCTTAAAAATAAAAGTGCTACTTGATGCCATAGAAGAACTTTTTTTGTCTAAATGGTTCCATATAGAACCTTTAACATCTGTTTTACAAAAGGCTCCTTGTGGCAAAAGAAGGTTCTACAGATTATAAAAAGGTAAGAATGAGATGGTTCTTTGTGGAGCCAAAAATAGTTCTTCTATGGCATCACTTGAATAAACTTTTAAAGCACCTTCAATTTTAAAGAGTGTAGTACAATTTTGTAAAAGGATTTTTGAATTTGAGGGAGAAAATACGATGGGAGTTTTTCGACATACCCTGTCTTGAATCAGAAAAAAGTTCAAGCAGAACAAGATAAAACAAGCATTTGAGGTTAAAAAGAATATAATTGTAATAAAATAAAAAATATAACCTGTCGTTTTGCTAGATAAGACCCTTCTTCCTAGGCTGGGATCATTTGAATCTGCATTTTGGAAGTTCAGACTTGGGAGCACCATTAAAGTCCATTATATGGAGAGAAATCCTGAAATGTTTTCCTCAAAAAACAATTTCTTTGCAACTGAAGGAAAAAAGACATGAACATCTTAGATGACAAAAGGGTGAGTATATTATCTGTACATTTTTGTTCTGGAAATGAACTTCTTTAATGAAAGCTCAAATGTTTTTTAAAGTCACATCATAAAAAACAGCACATGCAACACATACAGAACATTTACATAAAGGACATAGCATATACAACACAAAAACATGCATAAAATATGAGGAAAATGTACATCTCTTTAAATTGAGACTGTAAATTTAGAGGAATAATTCTTAAGTTCTAACGGCAGTTAATTAGCACTGATTTCTTCATCTATAAAAACAAAGGAAAACCAGTGGCAGGCCAACTATTACACTCATTCAATAGAACAATAACACTTCAGCATATAATAGAAGCACTTTGTGGAGCTCATGCAAAGCTGATCCTTTTAACCTGCAGATCAAACATGATTTACACAGCTTAGAGAAAAAAATATTATAATACAAGTATTTTATTGCTAGCTTGTTATTTCTGCTTTGAAATCCTCTGGAACACTTGCCTCCTAAATGAGCTCGGCTTCTTCAGCTTCACATCCACGTCAGGTAATGATGAGAAGGGCAAACTAAAAACTGACTTTTAGTTTTACAGATATAACAGGGCACACATCAGTCCATACAGATTGTACAGGACACTTTGTAGTTAAAAACAAAAGAGCAAAGAAAGCCAACATTGCCAATAATAATAACCAATGCCAGTTCTGTACAAATAAGCACTTTTCAGTAAAAAAAAAAAAAAAAAAAAAAAAAGTAAACAATATTTGTGACCCTGGAACACAAAACCAATCACTAGGGTCATTTTTTTAAAAAAATGAGATGTATACATCACCTGAAATCATCTGAATAAAGCTTTCCATTGATGTATGGTTTGTTAGTTAAATCTTGGCCAGATATTATCCTGTACTATTGAAAATTTGAGGGTGCAAAAAAAAAAAAAAAAAAAAAAATCTAGATATTGAGAAAATCACCTTTAAAGTTGTTCAAATGATATTCTTAGCAATGCATCTTACTAATCAAAAAATAAGTTTTGATATATTTACGGTAGGAAATTTACTAAATATCTTCATGGAACATGATCTTTACTTAATATCAATGATTTTTGGCATAAAAGTAAAATCGATCATTTTGACCCATACAATGTATTGTTGACTATTTCTACAAATATACCCGTGCAACTTAAGACTGGCTTTGTGGTCAAGGGTCACATTTTATAAATATTATAGCCATGTGAGTCTGTAATAGTGCTAAATACAAATAAATAAATAAAGATAAAGTTACAAAGTAACTGACAGAGAAATGTCCCAGTCATGCTCCACTTGTATTTTCTTAATTCTGACAATAAATCAAACTCAAGGAAAGATACAATGTTAAGAATGACCTATTATCATCAAGCGTTATGATAAAAGACCAATATACAGTTGTTCAAGCATTATTATTAATAAGAAGCGCAGTAGTTAACCCTTGTGCACGCTTATGGACATTTTTGTCCGTTTTGTTTTTTATAAGTTATAAGTGTGCATGTGTTAATGCCAACTGCATACATTTTGGCTCAGGTGTTTATTTTTATTGAAATTGTAATATTTCACCCTCATTTCCATCAAAAAATCAATTTTACATTGTCCACACTGAAACCCAATTTTTTAACCCAGGGCCATTTGACTATAAAAATGATGCAATATTTGCTAATAGGCATTTATTAGATCGGCAAGGCTTCAAATTTTACATTTTTACCATTTTTTACTAGATTGTGCCATTTATTCAATTTTACACATACATTAAAAAAAAAAAAAAAAAAAAAAAAATCTAACACTACATAAAAATATAAATGCCTCAAAATGAATGTTGTTGTTCTTCACTGACTCACCCAAGAATCTAATAAGCAAAGAAAAAAATTCCGCTCAGCATTTAGTATATGGAAATCACTATTTTTCATTTCTTCATAAAAAACACCTGTGGCATTATGCAAACAAACCAGCATTTAAAGGGTTACAGTTCTGAAAATTAATGAATGTTTGGTATCTATGGATAGAACAGATGCTGGTTAAAAAATCGACATCAGTGAAAGTGGAAAAAAATATTAATAAATAAAATTTATGACAGATTTTGGACATGGACATAGTCTAAAACTTTTTCTTTCTGAACGCACAAGGGTAAACATTTGATATAGATCAAAAAAAGTTCAAAGTTGTCCTAAGACATGAACAGCTTTGGTTTTTGGTTTTAGGACAACTTTGATAAAAAGGTTTTGATCCACTTCAAATATTGACTACTGTAATATATACACACTCTTAAAAATAAAGGTGCTTCACAATGCCAAAGAAGAACCTTTTTTGGTTCCATAAAGAACATTTAACATCTGAAGAACCTTTCTGTTTCACAATTCTTCAGATTCTAAAAAGGTAAGAAAGAGATGGTTCTTTGTGGAGGCAAAAATGGTTCTTCTGGCATCGCTGTGAAGAACCTTTTAAAGCACCTTTATTTTTAAGAGTGTAGGGTGGATTCAGATAAATTGTGAAACTTTTTTGCAATTGAGATGACTGGGAGAATATTTTCCCAATTATCCAGAATTAACCCTTTTGTCAAATCTGAAAAAAAGATTAATAAATAGTTAAAATACAATTAAATCGTTAAAGGTTACCACGTTTATTTAATCACAGATGAGATGATTCACAGACAGGAAGATCTGGGGGCTAGGGATGATCACAGGACCTATCTGCAGCGTTCAGCTCAAACATGTCTGTCTGTAATCATCAGGTGCTCCTGAAAACATCTCAACTAGCTGATTCAGGTGTTTTGATCAGGGTTGGAGAGCTCAACTATGCAGGAAAGTATAGATCAAACAGGGTTGGGCTGTTCCTCAGCTGCTGTGGAAATCAGAAGATTTAAGAAAAAAATGACACAAGATTGTTCTAAAAGTTTTATTTTTAGCAATTGTAAAAGCCCTTTCACACCAAAAAGTAAACTGAATAAGCCTCAGGCTGAAGGAAAAGTAAAATCACGTCAGTAAAACTGTAGGAGAAAGGAGCAACACTCTTCAGCAATGAAAAAAAGGAAGCACAAATGTTAGTTAATCTGAAGTCATTTTTGCTTATTATATGGTTGAATTGGATCATTGAAGGTCAGCAGCAAAGACATTGGTTAATAAAATGGGATTAAATACATTAAGGAGAATTGTGTTATTTAACACTTAATTATTGGAGGTTTGTGTCATATTCTGAGTTTGTATTTCTTTGTTTTTATACATTTTTGAGAAATACAATTTTTTTTGCAAGTGAGGTGACTTAACGAAAGCTGAATAAATAAGCTTTCCATTGATGCATTAAATTGTTAGGATAAGACAATGGCTGAGATACAGCCATTTGAAAATCTAGAATCTGAGGGGGCAAAAAAATTCTAAATAATGAGAAAATCGCCTTTAAAGTTGTCCAAATGAAACTCTCCGCAATGCATATTACTAATCAAAAAATACATTTTGATATATCTACAGGATGAAATGTACACAATATATTTATTTAATATCCTAATGATTTGTGTCATAAAAGAAAAATAGATCATTTTGACCCATACAATGTATTGTTAGCTATTAAATACACCCCTATTATGTTTACAGCGCTTACTCCAGATTTCTCTCCACATGCGAACAGGAGACTTATCAGTCAATAAATACAAAAGCAAAAGTTACTTATTTGTAACTCAGTTGTGTTCTTGTAAATGAAAAAGGCGTTACTTTAAAAGTAATCCGAATATGTAACTCGCGTTACTTGTAATGCGTTACCCCCAACACTGACCGTTTGTTTGAACGCGAATCTAGTTATCGTTCTTGGTGTGAACTCAAAAAATCTCTCATATATTTCTAGTTAAAAGGCTGTTTCCATTTCATTCCGTGCGTCTACAAACGGAAAAACGCGTAAGCGAATGACACCAAGTTCGTTAATCTAGACTAGAGACATACCAAAAGCCATTGGGCTGACTAACAAAAAGCAGGCCAACGCTGAGGTAAAACTCCCAGTTGTTTTCTCCACAGACTGATAAGCTTTACTTTTTAACGAACACAGAGCGAATTAACCTTTCCAAACGGACCTACCGTTAAGTTGTTAAACGAAGAAAAACCCTTCTGTAAAACTCTGAAGTCAGTACAACAATTTTCAAAAAACAAACACGATCCTGAGGAGATCCACTCACGGAGACGAACAAACCGCGGGAAATGAGTTAAATAAATAGTGACACGCCCACTTCAAATCACGTGATTGAAACAGCTTCTCAAAAGTCTCATCATGTATTTATTTTGTTTGTTGTGATTCATCTCGGCTGGTTAGTTTGGTTTCTGGCTTAGAAATCTTTACTGAAGTTTTGGATAAATTACCTAAGTAGACAAGTAATGGGAAAATACTTTTTGAACTATCTCAAAATGTAATAAAAAAAATAGCTAATTGAATATCACAAACAAACAAATACATTCACTAGCTATATTTAAATGCATTTTAGGCTTCTGTTTGTATTATTTGCAGTATTGCTCTAGTGTAGGCTATTATCATTTTAAAGTAGGCTGTAATGATAAACTGTTGTGAGTCGGCCATTAGATGTCACCAAACTCACATTAATGACTGTTTTGCGCTCAGCTGGTCGATATTCATAACTGCATATTTCTGTTGTGGAAGCAGGTGTTTACTCAAGTAACTTTACACAAGATATAATAATCCCCCATATACACACTATGAAGTATATGAGCAACGCGGAAAACTATAAAACGATTTGAAGTGCATTTTCATCTGAAAATCTGAAATATGTTTTATAATTTACAGCACAGTAAAATGAGACGCAGTGAAAACAAAACAATAAAAATCATTCAACACTTCCTACTTCCTGACAGAATTTTCCTCATTTTCCAACAATACATTTCCCTGAAATACATGCAGGAACAAAAATACTGCAAGAACCATTAATGATTTCACCTGGAATAATCCAATAACGAGTGCCATTTTGCGGATTACTCATGCTTTAATTAATTTCAGTTTGGAAACATGAGTAATAGCCAATTAAAAAACAAAGTCTGAATAAGTCTTTTTGTCATATGCTGCCATATACAGTTATATACAGGATTGTCTCTAATAAATGCAAGTTTATGTCAACTGTAAATTGATTTGGATTAAAAAAGAGGCATTTTTTTACTGCATTATCGTTAATTTATCTTGCATTATACTCAAAATCATACACAGGTGAGGAGATTTTGTCACTGTATTGGTATTTATCAGCTTTATTTAACAATGATAGATAGATAGATAGATAGATAGATAGATAGATAGATAGATAGATAGATAGATAGATAGATAGATAGATAGATAGATAGATAGATAGATAGATAGATAGATAGATAGATAGATAGATAGATAGATGCATGTCTAAGTTTTGTATTTCTTAGTAGTAATAATGAGCCTATTTAATACAGGTGATGCATGTAAGACGGCGTGTGATATGATGCTCTCGATATTAGAGGAATGTGATGGGAGGGGCCAGCAGACTCCATCCTGTCCATTGATAGATATATTACTATATAAGAGACGATCACACTCTCAAATGGTCACATTTGGTCGAGTCTCATTGCTGGAGTCACAGGACTTTCACAATGCGGTGTCTGCTTTCAGCTTATCTTTTGCCACTGATTCTGCATTCGTGCACCGGTGCAGGTGAGTCCGCCACATTCATTTGGTTATATATCTACTCAATGGCAATGCTGCAATGGTGCTTAATGCATGATAAACGCCTTCAAATTCAATTTCATTAACAAACTATTTAGATCTACAAGTTTTCAGTCTTTTGCAGGTAGCATCCATTTGAATATATATAGGCTAGATATAAACATTTAGCATTGATCAGAGTAAACTTATTGAATGGCTTTAGATCTGATTAAATTCATTAGTTCTCATTAATAACGAATGTGCATCATTTGAAGGTTAACAGACTGACTCTGTGTGAAATGTACATTATTCGCAAACAGTTAAGCTATATTTAGAGTCTATATTTCTTTTATGCACACTGTTGATTTATATCTGAAATTTTTTTTTTTTTTGTTTTAACAATAATGTCAGGTAATTTTAGTAAAACTTCAGCAAGCCTCGGGCTTTTTAAAAGTACACAATGGAAAAGCGCATGATGCTTTTTATTGATCTTTGTTTATTTATTTACAGTTTTTATTATTCACAACTAAGAATGACTGATAAACCATTTTATTTAAAACCAATAATAAAGATGATCCAACTATTCAAACTCAAAACATATTGGTCTTTATTCTTGTCTTTTGTAAGTCGCACATAAATCTACCTAGGCAGACTGTCAGAGTTATTAATCTTGTAAATTTAGAAGAACCTTCAGGTCATCTGACGCACGAAGCTCGAACCCTAAACGTCCGTCGGGAAAAAAAATAAATCCTGCGCACTCATTTTCTGGAGGAAGGAGGAAGGAGCATCTTTCTTTCTGCTCAAGGACACTCTGTGCGTTCTTGATTCTTATGTAGGACGAGCTCTTAAAATCCAGAGTGTTTGCCAACGTAATGCGCTCGATGAAGCTTTGAAGCGCCATCGTTCCTCAATAGAGCTGCACCTGTCGATCACACGATGACTTTCTGTAGAAATGTTCGGTGCGCGATCTGTTCAAGTTCCAATTTGTCCTTTGGCGCCCTTTGTACACCAGCCTAAACCAAATGTCACTCGAGGACCGTTCAAAATGTGTTTTAGTGTGATATGTAAATGAACACTAAAGTGATCATTAGCCTACAGTATTTAATTTTCAGAAACAAAGTTCTCGAGCAGCGCACTGTTTCTATGGTTACCTCAAAAAAAAAAAAAAAAAAAAAAAAAAAAACACTAATGGGATTTCTATGATATTTACCGCCAGATGAAAAAAGGCAGGCTGAATTTCTGTTTCTGTTCTATTTAAGGTATGAAAAACAACAAAGGGATAAACAATTACAGCATCTGAATAGATTTTCAGATGCAACGTACTGTTGATATATGGTTACCTCTAATGACAAAAGCGATTTGTGAAAATTCGTCTTGATTTGTGGCTACTAAAACGTTTGAAAAGCTACAAAAATGCACTTTGGGAAACGTTAAATGAACAATAAAGTGATAAATAGTATTTAAGTTGATTTTTGTCTATTTACAGCCACGTGAAAATTAGCCTGTTGAATTTGTCATGTTTTGTTGTTTTTTAAAGGTATGAAAAACAATGAAGGGATAAATATTTACGGTATTTATGACTAGATTTTCTGAGGCGAGGTACTGAGCGGCATATACTGTTGCTATGGTTACCTCTAACAACAAACACAGTTTCTGTTCGCGATCATATTTACCGCCAAATGTAAATACACGTTCTGAACTTGTCTTGTTTTGTGGTTACTAAAACGTTTGAAAAGCTACAAAAATGCACTTTGGGCACCGTTAAATTAACAATAAAGAGATAAATGTTTACAGAATTTATGCTTCTTTTTTGGACACGAACAATTCTGTCTATTTACCGCCAGATGAAAATAGGCGGGTTAAATTTGTTATGTTTTGTTCTGATTTAAAGGTATGAAAAACAACTGTGGGTTAAATAATTAGGCTCTAGTACTTATGATTAGATTTTTAGATGCAAAGTACCAGACTATAGAAAACCAAAGTCCCTTTAAGGCAAGTCATGTCACTCGGCGGCCATCTTTGAAACGCCTCTCGGGCATGCAAGTGCAGCTCTTATCTCTGAATGGGGAAACATCAAATTCTCCAAACCTGTTCACCAAGCTGACGATTAAATTTCATATTTTAAATCTCAAAATAAATCCAACAAGAACTGCCTTATATATTTGGTTCCTTGTGCTGCAATAGTGTTAAAAAACGCTTTTGTTTCAGGCTAGATGAGCCAGTGCGCATGCAAGGGTATTCTATAGTCTTTGGTCTAAATATGCATTCTAAACTTGTCTTGATTTGTGGTTCCTGAAATGTTTAAAAAGCTAGTTGAAATGTATAAAAACACACTTTGATCAATAAAGAGATAAATAGTCACAGTATTTTTGCTCTTTTTATGATATGACGAACACGATTTCTGTTTGCGAGTGCATATTATACCTGGTCTGAGCTTGTCATGTTTTTTTGGTTTTTAAAGCAATTAAAAGCCTGTTTAAACACAAAAAAATCAATGACTGACAGATTAATTCCAGTGGTTCCCAAAATGTATTTACACAGTGAAGTCACACATAAAAATGTCTCAATGTTAGTTAACAAAATATCAAAGCAACTGTCAATGATTGTAAATAATCGACTAGCTTAAAGACATTAAAACATAATCTCCTGCTTTGATGTTACATTTCCTGTTCTCTTGGATTGAAACACTGACACACATTTTCTGTAAAGCTGCTTTGAAACGACGCATATTGTTGAAAAGCACTATACAAATAAAAATGACTTGACAAAAGGAAGTTTGTTCGCTTTGAAATGCTAAAACAATAGATGGAGTGTTGAAAGTGAGGACAAAGGCTGTATTTGTTTGATGATAGTTAATGTGATTAAAACTTTGAAAATTATGACGTTAGCGAACAGGAAAGATCATGCAACATTTGATTGATGATATTTCTAATGCAATGACATTCAGATATTTTTAAGTGTGACTTAAGCCAGCTGTATGTGAATAAAATGCTCTATGTCTGCATACAATGACTTCATATCAGAATTCCTATTGATTATCCATCAGTAATCAATAATGCACTCAGTAGGTTAAAGATAGCTCTGCAGCTGAATTCATTGTGCACCTGATCAACACACTTACTGTATCACAGCTTCAGTCCCTCTGGAGAAAACGGAGGTGGAGTGAACTGTAAATGACTTTTAATTAAAGCATCTGCTAAATGGCAGCTAACTAAATTAAAGGTCAATAAATGTCAATATGGTTTATAAATGGCACCTTAAGTGGTACTAATGAAGCCAATGGGAATATTCACACGCTGCACTGAAGAGCTGCATTATGACATGCTGAAATACTGACTCATCCTAATGAAGAAAGTAAGAGCATGTACAGAATGCAACTCCAAAGGTAGCTTTCTAGTGCAGTTATAGTAACCAAAAAGAAAAGTGACTGATTTGAAAAGGTCAAGGCTCTATGCCTACTTGTCTTTTCTGGAGCACTTTCTAAACAATAATAAAAAAAATTCTAACTCTATTAAAAGTATACCATCTTTTATGTCAATTTTTAAACATTTTAATTCCTAATTAAAACAACAGAATAAAAACCAGTAAAATAAAAATGACTTACCAATCTAATGAAATTAACAAAATTAACATTGGGCTTGTACTACAGAGGTGGCACAGAAAAACACAAAAGATGGCATGAGTGCAATTAAATTCACAAATTCATGTTTAGATGAATGTTTTAAATATATATACGATTTTGAATACAAAGATATTAAACTATTTAATTAAATGAAAAGATACTATTAAAATGAAACTAAATCTACCAGTAGGTGGCAGCAAGTGACTGATTTAATTACTGAATCATTCATTTGATTCGATCGAATGGCTGATTCATAGGAATAAAGCAAGCGACTGTCTTAATAAATGGGAAATTGAATCATTTCACTAGATTCGTTTAAAAACGCACGTTCATTTATAATGAAACAGCTCTGTGTTTGAATGGAGATGTGCAGAGATTTGTTTTAGACTATTTTTGACTTCGAAAATCAGGCAATATTATAGTCAGACAATGTAAGTCACTTAATAATACTTTCTTGTGTATTTAACTGTTGTATTAAATCAATATGTCATTTACAAATTCCCTTAAAAGCTGTCACTCATCTTAGTTCATCGCAATCTCACAAAGTTCCATTATAATCAACGAAGCTCTCTTATTAACACTCTCTCTACACTTTGTTTATGAAAGGATTGGTGAGATATGTCTGTGATGCATTACTTAACATTGCAACACATAGAAACTCCTCCTCTGAGCACAAACACAAAAATGCTGATCGAGGCAGTTGCACATGGTGCTCCTAAATACATTTTCAAAGTCGCACACAGTAGTTTTCAGTCGCAAATGGGAGCCCTGACTGTCAAGTAATTCTTCCTTATATGAAATGCTAGGAAAAAAGCAATAAATACGAGGTAAACATGTTAAACAGCCACCTGAATGTGTAGAATATCAAAAATATAGTACTCAATTGAGAAAACTGTCTTTCTAAGCAGGTTCCTGTGTTTATATGATACAGATCGTAAACACACTGACGGAGTGACTCATAGTAGATTGCGTTTCACGCCAGGATTTGTTTTGCTTCATGTGCATGACACGGTATTTTCTTTGCTTTGTCTTTTGTGTCCTTGTTCAGCCACAGAGTTGCGTCTTTGGCTCTTTGAGATATTATTGTGACCCACTGTGACACTTTCTCACGCCGCTCTAAAGATCAAAGGCTGTTTGTTAATTCATATCAGTCAACAGGCAGGTCTTGTACTCCGCTGACGATTATTACCTTCATATTACCTGCTCATTTAAAGCCAAATTACTTCTTATTGATCAACAGACACAATCTTTGATCCATGTTTACCTTATGGTCAAAGATATTCAAAGCATGAATGTTTGCACTAGTGTTGCTCACTTTTTTTTTTTTTTTGCAGTGTTGATTCTGGAAGTATTTTTCCATTCATATTTCTTATCCATCTTATTCTTCTATGCGGAAGTAAGCCTATGAGCGAGACTTATTAGCTGCTGTAGGAAAATAATGAAAAGAAATATAGCTGCAAGCAACAAATATGGGGCTAAGCACAAAAAAATAGGGATCAAAGAATGGCATGGAGTGGCAGACCAACTGCAACAATGAGTAATTAAAGCCATTTTAGGATGATTTTAGTCAAACTGGCTGAAAAATCATAAATACAATCTCTGGTCATATGATTTAATGGGATTTTACTTTTTAGCAATAGGTGGCACTGTTACCAAATTGATGTGGGGTGGTCAGTGTAAGGAGACAATTGCACATACAAAGTTTGGTGTCAATATATCAAAGCTTTGCAGAGATACAGCCTCAGACCTCATGCCTTAAGTTTGTCGCATTGCTACGGTTGCATCAAAAACGGTTTTGTCTACCGACACAAAATCTATACCATTTTGTCAGCACAGTCTGATGATGATCTGATTCGATTTTGGTGAAAATTGGACCAATGGTCAAGGAGGAGTTTAAAAAAGTAAATTTTAAACAAAATCAAAACGGAGGACAGGAAGTACGGCCGATCATGGATTAATTGGTATCTGTGTTGTCGGCATGACCCAAGGAATATTTTGAGACCAGTTCACTATAATAGGCTAATTCTATCAGAAGTTATTAACAGTGTTGTAAATGATATTATTGATTGTTAATGAATGGTTTATCACTCTCGACCAGTGAGTGGTGGTGTTACAAAACTTCTGTGGTGGGGTCAGTGTGAGGCCACAATGGCACATATAAAATTTTATGTCAATATGTCAAAGCTTTGTAGAGTTACAGCCTCAGATGCAGTTGGGCATCTTTTCAGCAAATTCATTGATACGTTAAATGAAAACCTTTTGTATATTGACACAAAAATCATAACTTTTTGCCAGCATAATCTGAAGATGATGCGAGTCAAATTTGGTCAAATCAACAGTTGAGTAGTAGTTTAAACAGGAGGTTTTCAACATAAATCGAAATGGAGGACAGGAAGTTCGGCCCACAATGGAATAATTGGTGTTAATGTTGTTGGCCTGGCCCAAGGAATATTTCATTATAATACCAGAGCAGTAAAACCAGTTTCATTATAATATGCTAATGCAATCAATAATTATTAGCATATTTGGAAATTTAACTATTAAAGGTTAATGAATAATCTGTCCAGCAAATTTGATTATGCGCTAAACAAAAAACGTTTCCTACTGTACATCGACACGAAATCAATTAATTTTTGTCAGCATGGTCTGAAGATGATCTAGTCAAATTTGGTGAAAATCAGAGTAACGCTCTAGGAGGAGTACGCAAAAGTATGTTTTCAACATAAATCAAAAGGGCGGACAGGAAGTTCATCCAATTATGGCATAATTGGTATCAATATTCTCGACATGACCCAAGGAATATATCAAGACCAATTTAATTACAATAGTCTAATCTAAACAAAAGTCATTAGCATTTTTCAAAATTTATTTATAACTTTTGACCACAAGGTTGCCGAAGACACATAGAGTTTTGTAATAACAAGTTGATGTGTTCGTAAAATATAGCATTTTACAACCAAATTCAAAATGGCTGATGCCCAAAATGGCTGGCATGGGAAAATTGGGTATTGTTTGAATTGGCATGCTCCACCGATTTTTTTATTTTTGGCCAAACCATTGAGAAGTTATAAGCAAAAATAGCCATTTTTCATATCTCCTGACCACTAGGTGGCACTGCACCAAAGCACAGAAGGAAGCCTCAGGTCATGCTTGTTATCACACACACCAAGTTTGGTCTTAATACGGCAAACCGTTGCGGAGAAATAGCCTCACATCCATTTTTGTGCACTTTTCATAAAATTCATTTTTCGAGAACGGTTTGACTAATCAACTTGAATTCCACAACTTTTTGTCAGCATGGTCTGAAGATGATCTGAGCCAATTTTGGTGAAAATCTGACAAACCATCTAGTTCAAGTTACAAAAAGTAGGTATTATGAACAATTAAAAATAGAAAAAAAAAAAACCTAAACCCTACGATTTTTTAAATTTGGACTTCATTTGACTGGGTATGACCCAAAATTCCTTCTAGAACTTTATGGTTCAAAAGTTATTAGCATAAAATAACAATTAATAAACAAAAAAACAAATAATAACGTGGTCGGCCGAAAATAGCAAAAAAATAAGCGAATAAGCAGAACACATTATACCGAACAATGACGTGACGCAATCAAATAGAGGCATGCAGTAATGCAGCAAACATGTGGTCAGTGTGGAAGCATTTTAAACTGTCTGAGAAAGATGCGAAAAATCATTCCAAGCACCGACAGCGAGAGACTGTTTAGTGTCACATCGCATGTCTTCCATGACAAGAGAAAGGGCCGGTTGTTGCTGGTTACTGTATGATGACTGAAATCGTCAAATGGCCTTTAACCATTAGTAAATAAACCACAGAACGTTATGTTGTCCAATACACACACCAATTGTATTTATTCTGACAGCGCTGCACGAGCTCCTTAGCCAGGGTTCAAAGTCCAAAGTGCCAGGAAAATCTGCGTGATGAGAATCATTCCTAAATCTGCTGCGGTCAGCAAAAAGTAGTACTGAGGTCTTCTTGCGAGTTTCCGCCAAAATAAAAGTCACCATTCATTAATGTTAGTATTGTAATTTTACTGTTTTTCTGTACTATAAAATAAAAAAGGAAGACAAAAATAATGCTAACAATCATTACAACAGCTCTATTAATACATTTATTCTAACATTCTCCTTTGCTCAGCAAGGCTGCATTTATTTGTACATTAAAAACACATGCCTGATTCAAGAAGGGGGTCTTAAAAATAACAAAAGAGTATTATTTTACTAACTTACTAATTTTAAGTTAAAGTGTGCTTTGTTGGTAGGCTATAATGTCTACTAGAATGTTAAAAATGTTCAGTGTTGAGTAAATATTTTTAAATTGTTGTTTTTTCAATTGATATTTTTCTTTGAAAAGCAAGACAAAACTGTAAAGAGCAAATATTAGCTATTTAATGTATGCAATGGGGGAAAAAATGGCAAAATACATGGGGGAAATTTTGTTCGGCTTTAGCTTTGGCCAAAAATTTTCATTTCGGTGCATCCCTAGAGAAAACAAATGTAGTTTTCACGTTCAGAATCAACTGTTGCACTTATTATGGTCATACTAAGATGATTCTGTGAGGGAAATGACATCATGTGCATTCTGGGTAAAGGCAGCAAACAATGAGGAAGGATGGCCGGTTCACACGTCCCGCTGGTTTGATCGCAGCCTTGCGCTGACTACCTCGCGTTCCTGGCTTTGTGCTCCAGACGGCTCATGGCGAGAAGCTGGGGTTTTCATCTGGCTCTGGAGACGGCAGGTCTGCGTCAGGTGGAGCGAGGATGCTTTGGCTTTCGCGCCGTTCTTTGTGAGGCCGATTATCATGTGCCCGCAGAAGGAAACGGCACCGCGGATGATGTTTAAAAACCTGCCCGAGGTGCCATTTCACTGCCACTTCCTCAGCAAAACGTTCACTTCCACCAGCCGGCCTTCCATGTGTGGGACTGAGCTTAGAAATAACAAAACGAGGCGACCCGACCCATTCGTTTCAATGGCGTGCGTGTTTTTCATAAATATTGGATTGCAGAGATAGGGTCAAAATATTTGTGAGCTGGAGACATGCGTCTCCATTGTGAAATATTAATAAAATAAGAGTCGTCTATATGAGATAGCGGGGACAGATAGAGCACCGGACCCTTGACCCGTGTCTGTCCAGATTAAGAACAATAGAAAAGCAATTCCTGTGTATTAGAGGCATTTGAATGGCAGAGAATAACAGCTAACGATGGATACATGGGAACAATGCTTTGTTTGCGATGGAGCAAAACAAAACAAGCGAACAATTGGGGAAGAGTTTAATAAACATGAAAAGATAAATTTGATTGACACTGAAGTGGCTAAAAACAAGTTTGGTGCCAAATCCGTGAACTTTTAAGCTTGATGAGGTCAATCCAAGTGTGTGCAATTAAATACTAATGCACTTCCATAGAGAAATAGAATTAAGTTAATAATTTTTGACCCTGGACCACAAAACCAGTCAAAAAAGTAGCATGGGTATATTTGTAGCAATGGCCAACAATACATTGTGTGGGTCAAAAAATATTGATTTATCGATGCCAAAAATCATTAGGATATTAAGTGAAGATCATGTTCCATGAAGATATTTTGTACATTTCTTACCATAAATATATCAAAACTTAATTTTTGATTAGTAATATGCATTGCTAAGAACTTCATCTGGACAACTTTATAGGCGATTTCTCAATATTTTGATTTTTTTGCACCCTCAGATTCCAGATTTTCAAATAGTTGGATCTCGGTCCTATCCTAACAAACCATACATCAATGGAAAGCTTATTTATTCAGCTTGCAAATGATGTATAAATCAAAACTTATGACTGGTTTAATTAAACCTAATATGACACATATGGCAAAAAATCATGGCATAATTTATTATGAAATACTTGCGTCTATTTGATTTTATTTAAATAATCATATTTTCAAAATGCATTTATTCAAACGCTGATATGCATTTGCATTTAAAATAAATTCACTTTATTATTACAACTAATAAAACCTATTTCATTCATGCATGATTGACAAATATGCATCACATTAAGTTTATGCATTTATATTAAAACTGTCATTTAAATTTTAAATAAAAACTGAAAATTTATATGCATTTAAAAAAACATAAATCTTAATTTTTTTGAGTTTATATTCACATTTAAGAAAGAATATTCTCAGAAAAACTCCAATAAATCTATAGAGAGATTTTAATTTAGGATTTAGATTTTTTTAATATTTAGAATTATATTTTAAATAAGCAAATTGGCTGACATTCTGAAGAAATTGAGATTCAATAACAAAATGCTTGTATTGCACACTTAGTCAAATCCGTTAAATGTGAGCATCATCCAGTTCAATATATCAGTTATAAGTCACTGAAACACACAAAACACATGCAATAGGAAGTGTTTTGGTAAAAATGATGCTTACTTTTCTTTCCTTTAAGGAAATGTTTTGTCATCAGTGTCAAGACAAGATCATATGAGATCATTCTGAGGAAGAGGGCAACAAAAGGTCATCAAATCAATTTATAAATGAATAACTTCTTTGCAGAAGAGAAATATCATTTGCATTAGCTAAGAAATGACCTTCCTCATTTGTGTGAAGTGTATTTTAACCTCACTTTCTCTTTTAAGAAGTCTTGCCAGCTTCATATCCAGTCATTTTAGATCTCAATATTTCAAAGAACTCAAACAGTTCTCATAAAATGGTCTAACCTACTCCACATTCATTTTGCAGCTCTATACTAATTTTACATGACAATAATCGACTCATTTGTAAGTAATTTAATGAGAAACATCTATAGACTCAAATGCAAAACAAATGAGAACTCAATGCAATTTCCAAGCAATAACATTTGGGTCATCAGTGACATTTCTCTTTAATTCCTAAAATAACAGGATCTGAGAAGGAGACGGGGGGTCACGAAATCGAGTAATTTCTTAGAGAAGTCTCCAGAGAGACTTCAAAACATTCCGTTAGTTATTTCTGTTAAGAATATGAAGATAGTTTTGTCATTATCAACAATTTTCATAACAATAGTCTGCTTATTGTGAGCAAAAGGGAGAGGTTTTCCTGTCGGACGAGTCAATAGAATGAAGTCATTAGAATTAATAACTTGTTTAATACACTAGCAGTCAAATGTTTTTTGAAAGAAGTTTCATATGCTCACTAACGGTGAATTTATTTGATCAAAAATACAGTAAAAACAGTGAAAATGTGAAATATTATTACAATTTCAAATAACTGCTTTCTATGTAAATATATTGTAAAATGTAATTTATTTCTGTGATTCAATGCTGAATTTTTAGCATCTGTACGCCAGTCTTTAGTGTCACATGATCCTTTAGAAATCATTCTAATATGCTGCTTTGGTGTTTAATTATTATACTTAATCATTGGTGTTCTGTTATTAAATTAAATATCTATTTCATATTATTATAAAATGTTGAAAATAGAAATATTTTGTATCATTGAAAGTAATTTCTGTCACTTTAAAACAATTTAATGTGTTTGTATTTATAGGAAGGTATTTATTTTTATTTTTATTACTCGTTCCAGACTTTTGAATGGTAGTCTATCAGAGATTCCACAAAAGCAACACAACTGTTTTCAACATTGAAAATAATCAGAAATGTTTCTTGAGCAGCAAATCAGCACATTAGAATGATTTCTGAAAGGTCATGTGACACTGAAGACTGGAGTAATGATGCTGAAAATTCAGCTTTGATCACAGGAATAAATTATATTTGAACATTAATTCTAATAGAAAACAGTACTAATAAACTGGAAAAAATATTTCACAATTTTACAGATTTTACTGTATTTTTAAACAAATAACTACAGCTATGGTAAGCAAAAGAAACATTTTGCAAAAACATTACAAAAAATCTTAATTATTCCAAACTTTTGACCAGTAGTGTATCATCCCACAAATGCCTAAAGGATCTAGTGTGAATACTGATTAACCAAAGATCAAGCTTTAATGCACAAATATCTAAATAAGTATTTCAAATTACTAACTCATCTTTTATACTCATATAGATTGGTGCTATCAGACACAAGTGAGCTGTGATTCCCACTGTAAAGGTAAGTTGAGTCTCTATGTGCAATTTCTGTCTCTCTATTAAAGGAGAAGTTCACTTCCAGAACAAAATTTTACATATAATTTACTCACCCCCTTGTCATCCAAGATATCCATGACTTTCCTTCTTCAGTCGTAAAGACATGATGCTTTTTGAGGAGAACATTTCAGGAATGTTCTCCATATAGTGGACTTCTATGGTGCCCCTGAGTTTGAACGGACAAAATGCAGTTTAAATGCAGCTTCAAAGGGCTCTAAACAAGGGTCTTATCTAGCAAAACGATTGGTTATTTTCTAAAAAAAAATTGACAATTTAAATACTTTTTAACTTCAAATGCTCATCAGCGTGAACGTTGTCAAGACAGTTAGGGTATGTCGAAAAACTCCCATCTCATTTTCTCCTCCAGCTTAAAATGGTCCTACATCGCTGCAGAAGTACCGACCCAGTGTTTACAAAGTGAATGTGCAAAGAAAATCGAAAACGATGTAGGACCATTTTAAAATTGGATGAGAAAAATTTTTCAACATACCCTAACTGTCTTGAACCGGAATACACAGAGTTCATGCAGTGCTAGTCAAGGTAAGCATTTGAGATTAAAAGGACATGTAATATTTTTAAAAAAATAACTGATCATTTCACTAGATAATACCCTTCTTCCTTGGCTGGGATGGTTTAGAGCCTTTTGAAGATGCATTGAAACTGCATTTTGGAACTTCAAACTCGGGGCACCATAGAAGTCCTTTATATGGAGAGAAATCCTAAAGTGTTTTCCTTAAAAAACAATTTCTTTACGACTGAAGAAAGAAAGACATGATGATCTTGGATGACAAGGGGGTGAGTAAATTATCTGTAAATTTTTGTTCTGGAAGTGAACTTCTCCTTTAATGCGGCACTCATCTAACATTACTTGTCCATGTTGTTTTAAGGACCAGACCGATGGAGTGAAGTCAATGCAGACTGTGGGAAGAGCAGACAGTCACCGATCAACATAGTGACAAAGAAAACCAAACTGGACGAGCGACTGACGCCTTTCAAATTCACAGGATACCAGACCGTATTCGAAAGCACCATGAAGAACAACGGCCACTCAGGTAAAACTGCAAACGGGACACTTGCTCACCAATGGATCCTCTGCAGTGAATGGGTGCCGTCAGAATGAGAGTCCAAACAGCTGATTAAAACACCACTCCAGTCCATCACTAACATCTTAAGTAGCCAAAAGCTGATACAAATTCATCATTAAAGTGGTTTTAACTAAAATATGAGTCCACAATACAAAATCCACAGTGAAAAAGTGGTCTGGTCTGAATCAGGAGAGAAATCTGCACAGATCAAGCACCATTTACAAGCCAAAACAGCTCTAAACAAATATGCTGGTGGATTTTGATGTGAGAGAACAACAGAAGATGGACTTTTGTCACTGGAGGAAGTGTTATTATGGATTATAGACTCGTATATTAGTTAAAAACTTCTTAATGCTAGATCTGTTTTTTACAAACACACAGCTTTTGTCTTCTCAAGATGTTAACTGATGGACTGGAGTGGTGTGGATTACTTGTGGATTATTGTGATGTTTTTAATCAGCTGTTGTTCTCTCACATCAAAATCTACCAGCATATTTGTTTAGAGCTGTTTTGGCTTGTAAATGGTGCTTGATCTGTGCAGATTTCTCTCCTGATTCAGACCAGACCACTTTTTCACTGTGGATTTTGAATTGTGGACTCATATTTTAGTTAAAAACAATTTTAATGATGAATTTGTATCAGCTTTTGGCTACTTAAGATGTTAGTGATGGACTGGAGTGGTGTTTTAATCAGCTGTTTGGACTCTCATTCTGACGGCACCCATTCACTGCAGAGGATCCGTTGGTGAGCAACTGATGGAATGCTGCATTTCTTCAAATCTGATGAAGAAACAAATTGGTTTGTGGGATGCTGGACTGTAATGTTGTGTTTTCCATCTTAGTTCAGGTCAGTATACCCATCACAGCCACAGTGTCTGGAGGAAACCTGGGAGAACCGTACAAGGCCGTGCAGTTTCACCTTCACTGGGGCGACAGCGGAGGTCCTGGATCTGAACACACCGTCGATGGAGAGCAGTATCCTATGGAGGTGCGACCAACACCATTTTAATGAAAAACACAGGCCTGATTCATATTCACTTGTTTCTCATATATTTGTGCTGCTGATTTCAAAAATACTGTCTATTTTGCTCAATTTCATCACAATTTCTCACTAAATATGATGCATTTTTAAGGCGAGGGAGTCTTGTATTCTCGCTTAATCAGCTGAAAAATCTGCCACAAAGTGATGATTACAATTATTTGCTCTATTCTCAGTCCATTTTCACATGAATGATATTACTGTATGCCTAATAATGATTTCAACGTTGAAAGACAGAAGAAACTGTAAACTTGAACTAGATGTTTTCTGCTTCATCTGTGGGTGTTTTACTGTATGCAAACAGTGACAAAAAATTACAGATTTTTTGAAGAAAAAAAGATTATTTTACCAAGTTATCTGACATTTAATAGATTATTTGAACATAATTTCTAGCTCTTTGCAGAATGCAAGTTGAATAATATATTTTGAATACTTCCTTAAACATACCGCTCAAAGGTTTGGGATCAGTAAGACTTGTACGATTTACGCTCATCAAGGCATATTTGATCAAAAATAGAGAAAAAATTAATATTGCAAAATGTTATTACAATACAAAATAATGTTTTTTTCTATTTTAATATACTTTAAGATATAATTTATTCCTGTGATGCAAAGCTGAATTTTCATCAGCTGTTACTCCAGTTTTAAGTGTCACATGATCCTTCAGAAATCATTCTAATATGCTGATTTATTATTAGAATGATTCATGTTGGAAACAGTTGTGGTGCCAAATATAATAACAATTTAAAACATGTTAAAAAGAACAGTATTTATTTAAAATAAAAATCTTTCCTAACAATGTAAACCCATGCACTTTTTATTAATTTAACACCTCCTTGATAAATAAAAGTATTAATTTCTTTAAAAAATAAATAAATAAATAAAAATTTACAAACTTTCGAACAGTTATGTATGTTGTTAGAAAACTTTTCATTTGAAATAAATGCTCTTCTTTTAAACCTTTTATTGATTCCTGAATCCTGAAAAAAATGATCACATGTTGCAACTGTTTTCAACATTGATAATAAATCAGCATTTCTGAAGGATCATGTGACACGGAAGACTGGAGTAATGATTCTGAAAATTCAACTTTAATTACAGATATAAATTAAATTAAATGTACATTAATTTAGAAAAACATTGTTTTATGTCTTAATAATATTTACAATAGAATTTTTTTTCTGTATTTTTAATCAAATGAACACAGCCTTGATGAGCATAAGAAACATCTTTAAAAACCATCTTAACCATCATAAAAATCTTACTGATCCCAAACTTTTGAGCAGCAGTGTGTGTATAAAATTTATAAAATAAAAAATTTATGAAAATAAATTTTATTCGTTCATGAATGAAAAATAAAATCTGTTCAAAAAAAATATGTAATGACATTTTTTTACTGACCTTTTTGATATTTATATTATTAATTAGGCCTTTTTTGGCTTTTTTTCAGCAATTTATCAGACTAACAGTGTGAAGAGCCAACAGTTTAATACCAAAATATATATTATGTATATTACTCTCTCACAGCTGCATATTGTGCACATGAAACAAAGATACAACAGACTCGAAGACGCACTCAGAGATCCTTCAGGAGTCGCGGTGTTGGGATTCTTCTACGAGGTTTGAAGTGCATGTGGTTTAAAATCAAGAAATAATAGTTTCTTTGGTTTGCTCAGAGATTATTTTGAATTTATATGATAAAAAACTGCTAATAAAATCACTTTTTACCGGCAGGAGTCAAGCAGCTCAAACAGAAAGTATGATCTCTTCACACACGGCCTGCGCAGCATCCAAAATACAAGTAAGAAAATGAACATTTCTTCAATGTTTCAGGAACATTTCATATGTGACATGCTGTTGATTAGCACAGACAACCATTTTGACTTGGTTTGAATATGTGCACTTTTGATGTAACCATGGATCACAAAACCAATCATAAGGGTCAGTTTTTTAAAATCGAGATTTATACAAAATCGGAAAGCTGAATAAAGAAGCTTTCCATTGATATATGGTTTGTTAGGATAGGACAATATTTGGCCGAGATATTGAATATCTGGAATTTGAGGGTGCAAAAAAATCGAAATATTGAGAAAATCACCCTTAAAGTTGTCCAAATGAAGTTCTTAGCAATGCACATTACTAATCAAACATTAAGTTTTAATATATTTACTGTAGGAAATTTACTAAATATTTTAATTAAACATGATCTTTACTTAATATACTAATCATTTTTGGCATAAAAGAAAAATCTATAATTTTGACCCATACAATGTACTTTTGGCTATTGCTACAAGTATTTTTGCAGTCAAGGGTCACATATGTTAATTAATAATCTCTAATTTTCCACTGTAAATCACTATAAATGCATTTTTTATTTGTTTGTTGTCTGCATTAATCAAAAGCATGCAAATCAAGATGAATATATGCTGGAATATTCCTTTAAGAGTGAAGTGTGTCATGCATTCAATGTTCAACTAGTTTGCGTTGTGTCAGTTTAATGCGAGTCTCAGAAGGTCAGGTATTGGTAGTCTGACTTCCTGAAGAGTGAAACACTGATGCTTTCATAACATTGATCTGTTTGTTTAAGCGACATGACATGCCAGATTATGACTCAACCAATGATATGAGCTTCAGGGACAATAGTACTGTCTGGAAACAATTGTTACCTTTATTTATCATCATTTTGTTCTGCTTTGTGCTGTTATAGACAAAAAAAGACATACTTTTAATTTTGTAGGGGTTCAAACGCATAGCACTAAAAAAGCCCTATATTGTAATTGTTAGAAAGGTCAAGGATCAGCAATCTCCATGTAAAACTGATTGTGAGGACCAAACCGTAAGATGTAGAGACTTGAAACTTGGAGGGATGGTAGTACTCAGACCAGCAACAACGTCACCAAAGCTTGTCCCAATTGGCCTGACGGGGGCGCTACAGCGATCAAAAGTACAAAATCACTCATAAATCTTAAACCATAAATCTCAGGCTCAAGCGTCTTATGTCATTGGAATCCTTGGCTCACGCCAGACAAAACGCATGCATGAGAAATTTTTGGATATTTTGGATTTTTTGCAAAACCTACTTTTGCCAACCAGTCTTAGGTTTCTGAGGTTGCAGGGGGAAAAATTGCGGAGATTGGCCACTTGGTGGTGCTTTAAGAGGGAAAAAACATAAAAATGTCTATAACTGCGCAACCATTTGTCCTATCAATATAAAAATTGGTGTGCACAGTCTTGGTTCCAAGCGCCACTAGTGTCTACAAGGACATTTGCGTATCTCAAAAAACATTGCCGCCATTGGCCAATGAATTTTAAGCACCTGTTAGACAAGGTTAATGGAGGCCGGTCAGAACGAAGCTTAGTAGGCCTATTCAACTCAGGGCCCCAAAAGTCTGAGAGATTTGAAAGAAATTGGCCATTGGGGGCAATGCTGCATTTTTCATGTGTGTAAACAATTTTTTTCAAACATGTGCACAATATTCATAACATACGATAGACCTCCTAAATATTTAAGGTTATTTAAAAAGGCTACTATTGCAAACTAGTCCTAGGTTTTTCACTCAATCTTAACGAAACCACTGCAGTACAATTCTCTGGACCCTCCAGATCCATAATTATCCAAAAACCATGTTCATTTTTGAAGGGGAGTGGTCAATTATACCCAAAAGCCTATAAATCCTAAATAAAAACTCAAAACTCAATAAATGATTCTAAACAAGCTGGAAATTTGGCCCTAGGCAGAATTATACATATAATAAATGTTAGAAATCATCATATTTCTATGGTAAATTATCTGTATTTGCCAAAAAAAAACAAACTTTTTTTAAATCATTGATTTGGATGATTACAGCTATGTTAACACAATGTCTTTTTCCTTTTGTGCTTAAATGCCTTAAAGCACTCGAATCGCTGCTTACAGATTACAAAAACATGGAAACTGTATGCATTTCTAGAAATATTTGATCAGTTTCTATAAATAATTTTATGCATTTCTAAAAAAAACAATATTGTTCAAAAGTTGCTGTTCTTTTGAACTTTCTATTGATCTGTGAATCCTGAAAAGTTAAATGTTTTACGATTTCCAGAAAAAAAATTGGGCAACACAACTGTTTTCAACATTGACAACAATCAGAAATATTAGAATGATTTCTAAAGGATCATGTGCCACTGAAGACTGGAGTAATGATGCTGAAAATTCAGCTTTGATCACAGAAATAAATAACATTTTAACAGATATTCACACAGAAAACAGCTATTTGAAATTGTAATTTATTTCACAATTTCTACTGTATTTGTTCAAGACATTCTTTAACAAATTTGTTAACACACATTAATGCACTCACATCACACAACTGTCTGAATGACTCTTTTTCATTTGCACAGATGGAAACACAACGCTTCGTAAGATCTCTCTGAATCAGCTCATTCCACCTGAATTCAACATGACTAACTATTACCGATATGACGGTTCACTAACCACACCGGGCTGCACGGAGGCTGTGGTGTGGACGGTGTTTGAAAACCCCATTCCCCTCAACAGAGAACAGGTACGTCTGATTCTGCCTTCACACCATTATCCTAAATAGGACAAACTGTAGTTGCATTTACATTCAGAGATCATTTGGATTTCCAGAGTTTCTGAGTTGAATAGGCCATAAACTTGATGGAGGAGAGAATGTTTTATTCGTTTTTCATCTGCATTGCTTTCTCTGGCTTTTACAGTCATTTATATTTACATATATAAATAACCATTTCATGCACATTGCATGTATTTAAGAAGAAGACAACTTCATTAGTGTTTAATTATTTAAACACAATTTCAGAATCTTGGTGCCAGTGCACCTTTTTTGTGCCATTAGCATTTTTCCATTCATATTTCCCACAGGGATTTTTAACAAGTCTTTGTTAAAGAGTTGTACCATGAACCGAACCCGAACAGAAACCTTTTTTGCAGCAAACATGCGTTTGGCAAAGAACTATAATTCCATGAAGCAAGTGAAAAATGTTGGAGAAACATGAAATTATGAAAATTATTAAATTGATATATATATATATATATATATATACTTTATATGAATATATGAAAAGTTTATTTGCAAAAACAGATAACTTATTTTTTAAAAATGCAAAAGAAATCATGTTTTTTATTATGTTAACATGTTTTTATTGTGTTAGTTTTCTGTATTATTTATTTTTTGTAATTTTTACTTAATCAAAATAACCCAACTGCAGTTTGATTGAGATTAATTGGAATGTACAATAAAATAGATAAAAACAGAGTTATCTGTTTTTGCAAATAAAAAAAAATGGGATCAAAAGTATGGGATCATTAAGATTTTTTAATGTTTTTTAAAGAATTCTTATATGCACATCAAAGAATTTTTTTTTACTTGATCAAAAATACAGAAAAAATGTAATATTGTGAAATATTATTACAGTTTGAAATAACGGTGTTCTATATTAATATATGTGACCCTGGACCACAAAACCAGTCTTAAGTCGCTGGGGTATATTTGTAGCAATAGCCAAAAATACATTGCATGGGTCAAAATTTTTGATTTTTCTTTTATGCCAAAAATCATTAAGAAATTAAGTAAAGTTCATGTTCCATGAAGATTTTTTGTAAAATTCCTACTGTAAACATATCAAAATGTAATTTTTGATTAGTAATATGCATTGTTAAGAACCTAATTTGGACAATTTTAAAGGTGATTTTCTCAGTCTTTTGGATTTTTTTGCATCCTCAGATTTCTGATTTAAAATAGATGTATCTCGGCCAAATATTGTCCTATCCTAACAAACCATACATCAATAAAAAGCTTATTTATTGAGCTTTCATATGATGTATAAATCTCAGTTTTGTCAAATTTAACCTTATGACTGGTTTTGTGGTCCAGGGTCACATATTTGAAAATATAATTTATTCCTGTGACGCAAAGTTGATTTTTTTTATCAGCCATTACTGCAGTTTTCAGTGTCACACGATTCTTCAAAAATCATTATAATATGCTGATTTATTACGGTTATTATCAATGTTGAATTTTTTTTTGGAACCTGTAATTCTTTTTTTAGGATTCTTAATGAATAAAAAGTTAAAAAGTACAGCATTTATTCAAAATAGAATTTTTTTGTAACAATATAAGTCTCTGCTATCACTTTATCAATTTAACACATCCTTGGTAAATAAAAGTATTAATTATATCCAAAAACTGACCCCAAACTTTTAGAGGTAGTTTATATTGGTACAAAAGACTTCTATTTTAAATAAATGCTGTTCTTTTCAACTTTGTATTTGTTAAATATTCACAGATTCCTTGTAGCTTACAGTAAGTCTGTCTTGAAAGGTTTATAAGTTATCATTAAAAATCTATTTTATTTCCGAAACCAACTGTCGGTTCTATTAGGACTTCAGAAGTGCCTAAAGAGCCAGAAAATTAACTTCTTGTCATCATTTTGAACCTGCATGATAAACTTCTGATTATTATGTGTCTTCAAACAGCTTCAGGCTTTTTCCACCCTGAAGTTCAACGACGGGAAACCGATGGTGGGAACGTTCAGACCCGTTCAGCCACGTAACGGACGCGTGGTTTACCGATCCAGCAGCGCAGCGATAGCCGCCAGCGCCGTCCTGATTCTGGCCTCCATCAGTGCAGCGTTTGGCCTGACCCGTCCGAACTAAAGACCAGACCGACCTGCTACTGGCAACACAATGAGTTCTCATCCAATCAACGGACCAACAGAATACAACCACAAACAAGTTCCATAGTGTCCGTTTCTACAGTAGTTGGTGCAGAAATCTGACAACGGCAGTCAACTGCATGACCAGTAGACGTGTGTTCATAGCTATCAATAGGAGCTGGACTACAGCCGCTCGACCCTCTGTGAAGGTCTGACGGGGAATAAATGCATGACCTTTATCTGTTATAGACGTCTGCCAAAACACACACACACCAGCTATATTTACAAAGGCTTTCATGTGCTGGAGATGTACATTAATAACACATACAACGATGATCAGCACTCCACTGGCGAAAGGTCACAGAGGTCACAGAGCGTGAGAATAGTTCAGAGAGAAGGCCAGATATGGCAAACACACAAATGTGACCCTGGACCACAAAACCAGTCATAAGGTTAAATTTTACAAAACTGAGATGTATACATCACATGAAAGCTCAATAAATAAGCTTTCTATTGATGTATGGTTTGTTAGGATAGGACAATATTTGGCCGAGATACATCTATTTGAAAATCAACAAAAAAATCTAAATACTGAGAAAATCACCTTTAAATTTCTCCAAATTAAGTTCTTAACAATGCATACTACTATTCAAAAATTACATTTTGATATATTTATAGTAGGAATTTTACAAAAAATCTTCATGGAACATTATCTTTACTTAATTTCCTAATGATTTTTGGCATAAAAGAAAAATCAATAATTTTGACCCATACCATGTATTTTTGGCTATTGCTACAAATATACCCCAGCGACTTAAGACTGGTTTTGTGGTCCAGGGTCACAAATACATTTACATTAAGGCACACTGCGGGTGAATAGGGTAAAAAAAATAACTAATAGTTATCACCTTACTTACTCAGTTGATTGATTACACTGATAACTGTAAGCATTTTTTTGTATTAGAAGGTTTAAAAAATGTTAGGTTTAAATATGCAAATGATGCATTGTTTGATGAAATATGCACTAATTTGCATACATTCCTAATACAAAAATCTACACTGGATGAAGTCAGTTTCAAAATTCTTGTTTAATTGTTTTGACATATAGAGTCAAAAGTTTTTACAGAGGGGATTTTGGGTCTCATATTTTCACTCCAAAAACAATGCATTTTGTTGGCATTTTTGGGAAAATACAATTTTGTATGAAAACAAGCAAATTATATGTGAACAAATCCCTCTGTAAAAACCTTCAAAATATATACAGGAATAAAAACTTAAAGTTTGGTGTGCGTAAGTGCAACTGAAGTGGAGATTTATGGCTCAGTGAAGGAGAAAAAAACTCATTTTGAGAAAACAGCCTTTAAAAATATGGATTGTGATTGAAATCTATTGACAAAGTGTTATAAACGAAACACTTAACCTTTTATGGTGTTTTGGTTTCACTAGACTGAAAAAACACTTTATGAAACACCAAAAAGCCCAAAATCTTGCCCAAAAACTTGACAGGTGCATGAAAAAACTGTGTTTTTGCCTTCAGTGTCCCCCCTTAAGATGTTGAAACTTCACACTCAAGTTCAAAAGAATCAAACTCACTTTAAATGAATCGAATCATTTCATTAAGAATTGAGAATTTAATACACAGTAGTCCACATTTGAAGTGGATCAAAACCTTTTATCAAAGTTGTCCTAAAACCAAAACAATACCCGTTTTTGTCTTTTTGGATCCACTTCAAATGTTGACTCCTGGATGAAGGTGTATATATGAGAACCTGGACCACAAAAACAGGCATAGGGGTGGACAAAACAAATCTGAAAGCCAAAGAAATAAGCTTTCCATTGATGTATGGTTTGTTAGGATAGAACAATATTTGATATTTGAAACAATTTTGAAAATCTGCAATCTGAGAGTGCAAAAAAATCTTAATATTACCTTTTAAGTTGTCCAAATTAAGTTCTTAGCAATGCATATTACAATGTGTTTATATATTTATGGTAGAAAATTTAGAAAATATCTTCATGGGACATGATCTTTATTTAATAAAAAAAATCGATAATAAAACATGCTTAAGGTTTTGTGGTCCAGGGTCACATATATGCATATACATTCAACAATATTGTTTATAATAATTTAGATATTACTTATTTATAATTATTTATAAATAATGTCATAGATATGCATACACTACCAGTTTTTGGACATTAAAAAAAAAGTTTTAAAAGTCTCTTCTGCTCAATAATATTATATGCTGTAATATTGTGAAATATTTTTACTATTTAAAATAACCGCTTTCTATTTGAATATGTTTTAAAACGTAATTTATTTCTGTGATCAAAGCTGAATTTTTAGCATCATTACTCCAGTCTTCAGTGTCACACGATCCTTCAGAAATCATTCTAATATGCTGATTTGCTGCTCAAGGATTTTAATTAATTTTATTACTATTATTATTTCAGGATTCTTTGATGAACAGAAAGATTCAAAAACTAGCATTTATCTGTAATAAATAGCTTTTGTAATATTATACACGATACCATTCAAAAGCTTGGAGTTGGTAAATAAATTATAGAAATTAATACTTTTATTTATCAAGGACGCTTCAAATTGATCAAAAGTGATGATAAAGACATTTATAAAGTTACAAAAGAGATAAATGCTGTTCTTCTGAACTTTCTATATTTCAAAGACACCTTAAACATTTTTTTAACATAATACAAATGATAAATGTTTTTTGAGCAGAAAGTCAGATTTTTAGAATGATTTCCGGAGTAATGATGTTGAAAATTCAGCTTTGAAATCACAGGAATAAATTACATTTTTCAGACCCCTAAAGAGTGGAAGTGTGGCATTTCTAAGTTTAATCCAGACATGCATTGCTTCATACAGACGCATAAAACCCTTTGCTAGTCAATAAAGATGGTCAGAATGAAAGTGCTGAGTTCTCTGTGACAAGTCTGTTTAAAATGAACTACAATTTCACTTCACTTGAAGTCTGTGGCATGATATTTACACACATCTGGACTTGCTGTAGACGTCTAAAGTCATGCATCTTGCGCACAAACGTATACTGTATATCAATGAGTTTCTGTTTAAGTCTGTTGTGAGAACACATGATTTGTGTTTTATAAACTTTGAGGCTCTCAGACGCATTAACGTGATGCATGGATGCTCTCTTGAGGAAAATGAATACATGATAATGATTAGTATTTACTGTAAAGTCTGTTCAGACTCAAAAACAGGGAAACGTGCAACTTCTGTACTCCTGACGCACATCAATATTATTTTTGTATGTTTATCATTTTTCTACACATGTATGTATGTTTGTTCATCTAAGCGCTGCTGTTTGTTGTGTATTATTGCTCAAAGCATTGATGAATTTGACCTCGAGACACTGAAATCAAGAGCAAAGCATCACTGAATCGATGACCGCCGTCACTTGCCTGTGCATATTGACCTTTATTCTTCATTTACATTGAAAATGTCAGTTTGGTCAACCTGTCTGAATGCACTGATGATGATGATATTATGATGATGTAACTGCTAATGATATTGTGAATGCATTCCAGTATAATAATAAATGGCTGCATTTCATTTTTAAATCACATGCATTCTCGTCATTCTTTACGATTTCAGAAAACCTAAAGGAATAAATCAAATTAAAGCTTGATTGACTGCCAGTTTACAACATTCCCCCCCCCCCCCCATATAAGATCTATTGTTTAGTCTCCATTATTATATTAGATGATATGATTTTTTATTTGTTTAGATTTTTTTTGCACCCTCAGATTCCAGATTTTCAAATATCTTGGTAAAACAAAACTAAACTATAAAAAAATGTACATAAAAAAATACCTGAAAACTACAAATGTTTCCTTGCTGACTAACTGACTAAATAAGTTGAAGCAATAAAAGAATTGCACAATATTTACATTTGAATTTGCAAGAAAAAAGTCAGAATTCAAAAATGAATAAATTAAACTAAACTAAATTTAAATTAAAGACACTGTTAATTCAACAGTAACTTGCTGCCTAAAAAATATTAAAAATGACAAACACACAATTTAAATTTACTAAAACTTAAAACAAAAAATATATTTCAATCTTGTACTGTACTTTTAAGTTGCAGCACCTGTTAAGTTCAATTGCAAAAAAATAATGATTTTTAAATTTAACATAAAAATATGTTAAAAGAATGAAAATTTGATACCTGTAACATTTCTTAGGATAGAAACTGAAATCCTCCTTAATCTTTTTTCAGTCTATTTCAGTCTATTTCAGTGTTTGTACTTTCTACACAATTTTTGACTGGAAATTGTTTCAAATTATATCCTACACCAGTTTATTTAGTGTATTTTAGTCTTTCTTTGCTTAAAAAGTTTCACATTAAATTCACTTGCAACTTCTTTGTAACCAATTTTTTTTTGCAAAATTTACAAGCCATTTCTGAGTTAAGATTGTTCCTAAACCAAATTTTGTGCATGTTTTAATTATAAAAAAAATATTTAAAAATGACAAGTACACAACTTAAATGTACTAAAACTTAAACAAAAATTAACCTCAATTTAAATTATAAACTCCAATAAAATTGCGATTTCTTATTTTCTAAGAGCATCTTTACATTGTGGACACAATAATATATATTATACATATATACATATATACATATATATATATATATATATATATATATATATTTTTTTTTTTTTTTTTTTTGGGATCGGTAAGATTTTTTATGGGTTTTTTTTAAGTCTCTTATGCTCCATTTATTTGATCAAAAATAACTGTTTTTTTATTTTATTTAATTTTACTAAATGCATAAAAATATGTTAAATAAAAAAAGAAAGAATGAAAATTTGATACCTGTTTCTACTTTCTATTCGTTTTTTTATTTTATTTGTTACGATCAAGTATAAAATCTGCAAAAGCAGTTAGACATCTATGAAGTGTATATATAGTATATATATATATATCAGTGTAAAGTAATTGCACTCCTCGTCCATAATGAGCACATACAGTGAGATAATATTCTCATAAGGCAGAGGTCAGTGATCTCTGTCTGTCTGCTGTTATTAGTGTCTCTGAGGTGAGATTTAATTGCTTGTGTCTCATATTCCCCACATGAACAAGCTTCACTCCGTCAGTCTGCGACACATATCAACATCTAATCCCATTCTAATTGACTCTGAACTAAACACCACAGTCTGAACCTGACAATGCACTGATTCTGCAAGAACTGACTCAGAAATAACTCAGAAATCACATTAGAAAGACTTTTCCTATAGCAGAAAGAGAAATAATTAAGAAATAATGGCAAAATTTGTTTTTTAAATTATAAACTCCAATTAAATTTGTATTTCTTATATTCTAAGAGCATCTTTACATTGAAGATACAATGATATATATTATACATATTTTATCTATTTAAAAAAAAGTACTGTGTATATTTATGTATTTTTAAATGGGGAAAAAAGTTATATTATTGCAATTCAAAATATATATATTTTTATTTTAATATACTTTAAAATATTATTTATTTCTGTGATGCAAAGCTGAATTTTCATCAGCCATTACTTCAGTCTTAAGCGTCACATGATCCTTCAGAAATAATTTTAATATACTGATTTACTTTTATTATCAATGTTGGAAACAGTTTAATATTATTTTGGAACCTGTGATACTTTTTTAGGATTCTTTGATGAATAAAAGATTAAAAAGAGCAGCATTTATTCAAAATAGAAATCTTTTCTAACAATATAAGTCTTTACCATCACTTTTTATTAATTTAACACATCCTTGCTGAATAAAAGTATTCTTTCAAAGAGAAAATAAGCTGACCCCAAACTTTGAACAATGTGTTTATTGTTACAAACTTTTTCTATTTTAAATAAATGCAGTTCTTTTTAACATTTTAATTATCAAAGAATACTGAAAGAAGTATCACAGGTTGCAAAAAAATATTAAGCAGCACAACAGTTTCCAACATTGATAATAAATCAGATTAGAATGATTTCTGAAGGATCATGTGACACTGAAGACTGGAGTAATGATGCTGAAAATTCAGCTTTGCATCACAGAAATAAATTATATTTTAAAATATATTAAAATAGTAACTAAGTAAAATATATTAAGTAATAGTAATAGTAACCACTACTTTAAATTGCATTAACATTTCACAATATTAACGTTTTTTTTTCTGTATTTTTAATCAAATAAACACAGCCTTGATGAGCAGAAAAGTCTCCTTCCCAAACTGGAATATATACAAGTTTGAGATTTTGAGCTTTTTGGTTTTTCATAAAGTGTTTTTTTTTTTTTTGTGGAAGGAAAACATCCAAAAGACACCTTTAAGTGTCTCTTTTTCACTCACTTTATCTATTTGTGTCAATAGATTTAAATTACAATGCATATTCTTAAAGGCCATTTTCTCAAAATGAGTTTTTTCTTCTACACTGAGCCATAAATCTCCACTTCAGTAGCACTTACACACACCAAACTTTACACTTTTATTCCTGTCTATATCCTGAAGGATTTTGCAGAGGGATTTGTTCATATATGATTTGTTTGATTTTATACAACATTTTATTATCCCAAAAATGGTAAAAATACTTGTGAATTATGGAGTGACCAAAATCCTCTCTGTAAAAACATTTGACTCTAACATGTAAAAAAAAAATTCAACAAGAATTTGAAATGGACTTCATCCAGTGTTTAAATTTTTGTATTAGAAATGTATGCAAATTAGCGCATATTTCATTAAATAATGCCTCATTTGCATATTAAAAAAAAACATTTTAGAAAACTTTTAATACAAAAAATATTTGCAATTATCAAAGAAATCAATCAAGGGGGTAAGTAAGGTGATAACTATTAGTTATTTTTTGCAGTGTCTGGCCTTAAGTCTTTTTGCACTAACACTGTTGGTGGTCTCTCTAGTTGTGCATTTGTCTCTTTGCAAAAACGGTTTACTTTTTACTATTTACTTTCAGCAATCTTCTGTTCAATGTAAGTGCAGCTCCATCAACACAAATTATGGCATAATGTCTATTACCACTGAAAATAAACACTATAAATCCAACAAATGTCAAACATACAGTTTGGAAAGTACAGCTACAAGATTCAAACATTACACGTTAACATGAGACTCGTCTGCAAAGCTGAAATCCAATATTTCACCTACTGTCATGACTATTTAAATCCACTAAACCAGTGAGTCCATAGAGAGCCTATACAGCTCATCCAAATACATACATGACCTGCACTTCTCTGCTCATGTGCACTTAGTTCTGTAAACATATTTTTTTCACTTGAACTGTAAATAATGATCATATAAGGGGCTAAGTTTGGCTTTTTCCTGCTGGTAGTTAATGTAATTACATTTATGTGGGCAAAAAGCATCTTTCTCTATTGATGGCCATGCATTCATGCTAAATCATTCATGCAAAATTGGCCATGCATTAATTTTTATGCATGCATTAAAAACATTTCTGTAAGCATTTAAATAAAAATATATAATTATATTGCATGTTGGACCAATGCACAATTTTCAGGGCTCTTAAATGTGTAAATGGTCACCAGTCGATAATTTGTAATTAGGCTATTTGTGAAATTTACTGGCAATTTCTGTTTGAAAAAAGTTAAGTAAATCTTTTTTCCCCAGTTTATTTCAGTCTCTCTACTTCAACCTTTTTCTGATAATTACTTGTGAAATTTACAAGTTAAAAAAGTACAACATTTTAATAATAATAATAATTTGTGATTTTTACAAGCAATTTCCCAGTGAAAATTGTTTTAATAACTTTTAAGTCTTACATTGATTTAAATGTGTGGCATTTCTTTGTCATATTTTTTGTATAATTTTTGAATTTCTGAGAGAAAATTGTTTCAAAATAAATCCTACACCATTTTTTTCAATGTATTTCAGTCTAATTCACATTTTTATGCTGAATTCACATTTACTTAGAATTTTTTAAGACACTGAGAAATTGCTTGTAAAAATTGCAAATAATTACAAAAAACTTTAAGGCAATTCTAAACCAGTGTATTCAAAAACACAAAGTTTCAAAATAAATCCTACACCATTTCAGTCTAATTCACATTTCCATGCTGAATTCAGTTATTTACAATTATTTTTGTAAACATTTGCTAAATTTACAAGCAATTTCAGAATGAAAACTGTTTAAAAATATTTTTTTCAGTGTATTTTAGTCTTTCGATACTTAAAAATGTTACATTAAATTCAACGTGTCACTTGTAAATTCTCTGTAATAATTTGAATAATTTACTAGAAATTTTTGTCCATTAAGTTTAAAAATATCCTACACTAATATTTTTCTCTGTATTTCAGTCTAATTCACTTTTTTCTTCTTATTTTTTATATTTCTGAGTTAAGATTGTTTAAAAGTAATTCCTAAACCACTTTTTGTGTGTATTTCAGCCTTTTGTTTAAAAACTTTACATCAAATTCAAATGTGTCCCTTGTAATTTATTTGTAATTATCTGTGGAATTTACAAGCAATTTTTGAGTGAAAACTGTTTTGAAAAAACAATCTCACCGTATTTTTTTAATTTCATTGTATTACAGCCTTTATATATTTTGTAAATTTCACATTAAATTCAATGTGTCCTTTGCTATTTTTTAGTAACTTGAAGAATATTTCACAAAAAACAAAACAAGGAAATGGCAAACAACATTGAATTCTAAGAGAAATTTTGAAGCAGACAGACTGTAGTAGTATTTAACTGTAAAACATAAAAATTTAATACTTAATTTACAACAAACATCACAGAAATCAGTCTAAATGAACAAATGACTTACTGTTTTCTGCATATTAAGCTGAAAAATGTAACACAAGAAAACAAGTAAAAACAAAAATATAAAAGTAATATATCATTTGCAGAATTGTTTAGGTACATTTATCTTCCAAAAAGACTAATTAAAAACTCATTAAAAAGCTAAAAAAGTTGCTAATTGCAATTTATGCACCACATTTCCGAATTGCAAGTTTTCTCCTACATCAGTCTAGCAGATTGCATCTCTCCTGTGAATTCCTCCGTTCCCTATCACTCCTGGTTTAGTTGGTGTGTTTCAATATTATCTGATGAGAAGATTGGTGGTATTTTGGTTTTTTATCTGGGAGAAAATGGACATCTTTGTTTGAGAGGAGGTTGGTCAGCGTCACACATATGAGAACCTGGAATTTGTTTGATCATGCAAGCGTGTCAAAGGTCAAAGAAAGGCACCTTTACATGCATTAGTCGTCCATCATATATGCTTCATCTGCTCCTTTGAGACCACACTGGATCGAGAGCGCGGAAAAGGCCATCTCTGTTTCGCCACAAGCCTTTGTGCTCTGAAGTTCTTCCTGTCTCTCTGTCTTATCCATGACAAAAAGGCTTTTGATTGAGGAAAGAGAAAGGAAGAAGATCCCAGGAGAGGCGAGCGCTTTCTTAGGAGACTTCCAGACCCGAGGAAGATCCAAAATACGTCAGACCTCTAAAGGCCAGACTTAATAAAAAGAAGTGCTCTTCAGGTTCAGCAAGTCCATGAGAGTTGAACACTGAAACAAGTGATATTGGAAGAGAAATACAGATCCGCTGGTTTAATTTTGCAAAGCTCTTTCAATTTTAGTCATGGCAAGTCTTAAAAAGTGAAGTGTGTAGGAATAGTCATCTAAAATGTACTCATCCTCAGGCCATCTAAGATGTAGATGAGTTTGTTTTCTCACAGGACCACGTGTCATTCCATCATTTGCTCACTAATAGATCCTCTGGAGTGAATGGGTGCCGTCGGAATGAGAGTCTAAACAGCAGATAAAAACATCTCAGTAATCCAAAAAAATCGAGTTCATAATCCATAATGACTCTTCCTCCAGTGATAAAAAAGAGAAATCTGCACAGATCAAGCACTGTTTATAACCCAAAACAGCTCTAAAAAAATATGTGGGTGTATTTTGATATGAGAGACAACGTGAGATATTTTTTTAACTGGATGCAGGATTATTGTTATGGATTACGTACTTGTAAAACTTGTATTTTAGCCAGAAACAATAGTTTGGAGTTAAAAATGTCTTAATGATAGATTTGTTTCTTACAAACACACAGCTTTTGGCTTTACAAAAAGTTAATTTGGACTCTCATTCTGACGGCACCCATTCACTGCAGATGAGGATCCATTGGTGAGCAAGTGATGTAATGCTACATTTCTCCAAATCTGATGAAGAAACTAACTGATCTACATCTTGGATGAGCACATTTTCAGCTAATTGTCATTTTAGGTGAATATGAATTATGTAATAAGCCACATAATTCATATTCACCTAAAATGACAATTAGCTGAAAATGTGCTCATCCAAGATGTAGATCAGTTAGTTTCTTTTGATGTGAGAGGCAACATGAGATTTTTTTTTTTTTTTACTGGATAAAGGGTTATTATTATCGATTATGTACTTGTAAAACTTGTATATTATCCAGAAACAATGGTTTGGAGATAAAATGTCTTGATGGATTTGTTTGTTACAAACACACAGCTTTTGGCTTCACAAGATGTTAATTTGGACTCTCATTCTGACGGCACCCATTCACTGCAGAGGATCCATTGGTGAACAAGTGATGTATTGCTACATTTCTTCAAATCTGACGAAGAAACAAATTCATCTACATCTTGGATGAGAACATTTTCAGCTAATTGTCATTTTCAGGTGAATATGAATATAAATTATGTGGCTGGATTTTGATGTGAGAGACAACATGAGAGATTTTTTAACTGGATGAAGGGTTTTTATTATAGATTATGAACTTGTAATACTCATATTTTAGCCAGAAACAATGGTTTGAAGTTAAAAATGTCTTATTGATGGCTTTGTTTCTTACAAACACACAGCTTTTGGCTTTAAAAAGTGTTAATTTGGACTCTCATTCTGACGGCACCCATTCACTGCAGATGATCCATTGGTGAGCAAGTGATGTAATGCTACATTTCTCCAAATCTGATGAAGAAACAAACTGATCTACATCTTGGATGAGCACATTTTCAGCTAATTGTCATTTTAGGTGAATATGAATTATGTGGCTTATTTTTTGATGTGAGAGACAACATGAGATTTTTTTTTTTTTACTGGATGAAGGGTTATTATTATCGATTATGTACTTGTAAAACTTGTATATTATCCAGAAACAATGGTTTGGAGATAAAATGTCTTGATGGATTTGTTTGTTACAAACACACAGCTTTTGGCTTCACAAGATGTTAATTTGGACTCTCATTCTGACGGCACCCATTCACTGCAGAGGATCCATTGCTGAGCAATTGATTTAATGCTATATTTCTCCAATTCTGATGAAGAAACAAACTCATGTACATCTTGGATAAGCACATTTCTTTCTATAAAAACAACACAGACAGCACATGCAAAACTCTCTTAGCCTGTGCAGTTTGTTTTTGTGAATTCCTCCTTCAGTGTTTGGCAGGTGAATAAGGTAAATATTGAGCAAACATGGCAGGTCACGGGAGATCGGGCTGCCAAAAGACAACAAAATTAGTATCAGTATGCCATAAACAGACCTGACAGAGATGAGGGACTGATTCAGTATGAATTTAAAAGTGGATCAGATGTCAGAGGTGAACAAAGGCAGAGAGAACTAACCCAAATAATGCTGGCGTGATCATTCGGTGACCTGCAGACACGATCACAGCGTGTGCTCATCAGTTTGGACCTTGATACTTTGTTTTCATTTGAAGATATCCTCTGAAGACAACACTATTTGCTTTTATGGTGATAAAATGAGCTATGTCTACACATCATCTGAACTGGCACTGTCATTTCAGTCTGTTTTGTGCCAAATAATAAAGGAGCAGAATACAAAAGTGCAAGTAAATAATCAGGTAGTAAATAAGGTCACCGCTTTACTTTCAACTCAAAATAGTTGGTCAGAAAATGAGAACTAAAACAACTTTACGAGATTTTTGCATGAAACATTAAAATGTCAAATTTTAGGGAAAATACAGTATATCATTTATGTTGAGAGCAGCTGCTTAGTGGTGTTTGTAAACAATAGTATTTCTGCTCTTTCATCTAGTTGAGGTCAGGATGTGCTGCTCTGGGATTATTGCATGTGTGAAACGTTTCACCCAGAGAGGATTTAGGACAGACTGTGAAGGAAAGATGATAAAGTGCAGATCAGGCGGCATTCCTGATGACGCTGCGCTAACAGGAGCAGATTTCCTATCACCTCTGCTCCATATCGCTGAAATTTAATCAAGCTCCTAACACAATGCAAGGTGAGATGCAGCGAACATGCTGTGTGTGTGTGTGTGTGTGTGTGTGTGTGTGTGTGTGTGTGTGTGTGTGTGTGTGTGTGTGTGTGTGTGTGTATGTGTGTGTGTGTGTGTGTGTGAGGTCCTAAAGAGAGATAAGGAAAGTGAGGCAGAAAAAAAATGGGACAACTTTAAAGTCTACAAAAATAACTAAAAGACAGCACACTATAAAATTCTCTGGAAAAAAACAGGGTTTTGCTATGTGATTGCTTCAGTGTTCTGAGAGGTTAACTAAAGAAACTTAATTAAAATGAATTTAAAATTCAAAGAAATGCAAGAAAAACTGAAAAAGAAAGATGGACAGACAGATAGTTGGACAGATAGATAGACGCATGGATGGATGGATAATAGATGGATGGATAAATCAATGAATGGATGGATAGAGATGGATGGATGGATGGATGGATATATAGACAGATGGATAAATCTATTAATGATGATGGATGGAAGGATGGATGGATGATCGATAACGGACGGATGAATACAGAAATGAATGTATGGATGGAAGGATGCATGGATAGACATAGGTGGATGGATAGATAATGGATGTATCTATAAATGTATGGATGGATGGATAGACAGATGAAGAGATGAATGTATGGATGGATAGATAAACAGACGTATGGATGATGGATAGACGCATGGATGGATAGATGAATATATGAATAGATGAACAGATGATGGATGGATGAATAAAAAGATGAATGTATGGATGATAATGGAAGAATGGAAGGATGGATAGATATATGGATGGATAAATAAATTGTTGGATGGATGGATAGATAATAGATAGGTGGATGAATGATGAATGAAAAAAGATGAATTTATAGATGGTGATGGATAGAAAAATGGATAAATGGATGGATGGATGGATGGATGGATGGATGGATGGATGGTTAATCAATGGATAGACAAAATAGACAGATGATGGATGGATGAATAGATTAACAGATGATATATGGATGAATGGATGGTTGATGATTGGATGAATAAACATGAACGTATGGATAATTATGGATGGATAGATAAATAGACAGATGGATGGTCGGATGAATAGACAAATAGACAGATGGTTGAATGTATGAATAGATGAACAGATAATGGATGAATAAACAGATGAATGTATGAATGACGATGGATATAAGGATAGATAGACATGGATGGATGAATGAATGAATAGTTTGATGTATGGATAGATAACTAGATGGGTGAATGAATGGATGAATAAAGAGATGAATGTATGGATGATGATAGATGGAAGGATGGAAGGATAGGCGTATGGGTGGATGAACAGATGATGGATGGATGGATAGATAAATAGACAGTTGGATGAATAAACATTAATGTATGGATGGACAGATGGACAGTCAGATGATGGATGGATAGATAGATAGATATATGCTTGAAATTTCATTATATTTAATACATTCAAATTGAATCAGCAGAACACATTTCCCAGAATGCAGCTGTGTTGAACTGCTGTGAATTCCACTTCAGTAAAGTCCTATTCCTGCAATAAATACCACTTTAACTTCATGAAAGTTTCAAGTTAGTGATTTAATCCAGACAGGAGTGATAGTACTAGCGAAGTGTGCCTCAGCAAACATACTAATAAATACAGGACTGAGAGGAAAGAGGAGGCCAGCTGCCCACAGAATGACTCCACAATAATTCACACTCATTTACACACACTTCATACCGCGCGTGTCAGCAACAGAAGCACATAAACGCTCACAATCTCACGCACACACAGCTACTGAGCGAAGGTGACCTGACACACATGGTGTTCTGGTCTTAGCAACCGAACGTCTACAGTGCCAAGACTTATAAATAAACAACATCACCAGATCTGCCATCACACACACACACACACACACACACACACACACACACACTCACTCCTGCTCTGAGGCCTGTGCTGTACGCACACACTGTGATGATGAACCGGAGTGCAGCTGATCTCAGATCAGACCTCATATCTGCAGTCGGTCTGAAGAGCAAAGGCTCAGAGGAGGATGCAACAATTAAAATCAACAGGAAGCTACTTTGCCTGCGGTACGGCCCACTTCGTCCAAAATAAAACTTATATAAAGCGGCACAAAGAGCGGCTGAAAGTAGGACAGTCATACTCAGACTCATGTACCGTCTCGGTCTGGACTCACTGTTATTGTTCTCAAGGTGCATTCATTTCTCCCACTGCAAAATATCAGACTCTCAATCAGTATCTTTGACTTGATTTTCAGCAAAAATAGTTGCAATAAAATTGAAACTATTTCGAGTTTGTGGCTTTCCATCCTTATCTAGTCCATTTCTACAGTATGTTAGCGTAGTAAAAGCTGACAAAATCAACTTTTAGCTGGTAAATGTATTTACAATTCACAGCATTTCGCTTCTAGGAAAACTACAGCTGATGCTGACACGTATTGGCTAGTAAATCATAGTTCTTGGCTGGGATGTAAACTAAAGGCTACTGGCTATTTAAAAACAAAACAAGCCCTTCATCAAGTAGGACATCATTACAGGACAGAAAGCTACACTTGTCAAGACACTTCTTTTAACGTTAAAGTATTCCGCCCCTTCTTTTTTCACATTTGCTGCCTTATGTCAAACTGCTTTAAATTACTTTTTTTTTTTACATCAATCTACACTTCATACACCATAATTGCAAAGCAAAAAACAGGTTTTAACATCTTTAAAGAGGTATTACAAATAAAAAACTTAAATGATTCCATTGCATTGGATGGATAGATCAACAGATTGATGGAAGGATGGATGAATGAATAGGTAGATAGAATGAAAGATAAAAAACAATGGATAATGAATTGATAAAGAACAGTGGATGAGTGGAACAACAGAAAAACAATGAATGGATGTAAGGAGCAACAGAAAGAATGGATAGAAAGAAGATGGATGGATAAAAGGATAGATGGAAAGATTAACAATTTGTTGGAAGGACAGATGGGTGGATGATAGAATGAGAGAAATAACAATAAATGGATGGATGGACTGATAAAGAATGGATGGATGGGTGGAACATTAGAAAAAATATGAATGGATGGATGAATGACAACAATAGATGGAATTGCAGAAAGATGGATAGATAAATAACGGATAGATGGATGATGAATAGATAGATCAACAGATTGATGGAAGGATGGAGGAATGGGTGGATAGAATGATAGAAAAACAATGGATGGATGGAGGAATGGAAAAAGAACAGCGGATGGATAGATGGATGGATGGAACAATAGAAAAACAATGAATGGATGGATGGAATTACAAAGAACAAAGGATAATTGAAAGAACATGAATGGATAGATGGATGGAACAACAGACAGAATGACAGAAAGAATGATGGATGGATGGATGGATGGACTGATTAACAAATTGATGGAAGAACGGATAGATGGATGATAGGATGATAGAATGCTAGAAATAACAATGGATGGATAGGTGGAACATTAGAAAAAATATGAATGACAGAACAATAGATGGAATGACAGAAATATGGATAGATAAATAATGGATGGATGAATAGATAGATCAACAGATTGATGGAAGGATGGATGAATGTATAGATAGAACGATAGAAAAACAATGGATGGATGGATTGATAAAGAATGCGATGGATGGGTGGAACATTAGAAAAATGATGAATGGATGGATGGATGAAACAGATAGAACGAAAGAAAGAACAAAGGATGGATGACTGATGGATGGATGGATGGATGGATGGACAGACAGAAAGATCAACAGATCAATGGAAGGATTGATGAATGGATTGCTAGAATGATGGTGGATGGATGGAATAAAGAACAGCAGATGGATGGATGGATGGATGGATAGAATGATAGGACAATATAAAAATAATGGATGGATGGGTGGAATGAATTATAGATAGATAAACAGAAAGACCAATGGATACACAGATGGACAGACAGATCAACATTGATGGAAAGACGGATGAATAAAATGATAGAATGATAGAATGAACAATGGATGGATGGATGTATAGATAGAGAGATGGATCATCATCACCCCATCATCATGAATGGAATGACATGAGTCAGAGTAAATGAATCTAGTTCGGCATTCTTGATCAAACTAAATGCAACTTTACTGGTCTTAAATTCTAAGCAATAAAATAAAATAGCATGTCTACTTCACAGAAAACCTGTCAACAGAAGTCAAACTGGCTGAACTCATGAACACAATTGCAGTGAAATGGCTTGAGGAATTGCTCAGGTATTTCTCCGGTCACCCGGTCCCTGTATTGATCACGGTCACCGTGAACTAAGAAACTATTCTGAGGGAAACAATTGCCGGGAATATTCACCAACAGACAGCTGAGGAACCCGCTTGGAGGAGTGACAAAATAAATGAACAACATGTTTGGGTGCTTTTGATTGAACTTCTATCAGACACGAGAAGCTGGATTCTGAAAACATGTCCTCCCCGACGGTGAAGCGCAGCAGCTCCGTTCACCTCAGATCCTCAACTTAGTTAGAATCTCTCAAATAAAACATAGACTGGTTAATAAATGTGATCACACCTGCGGAACCAATATTGACTGATAATAGACAAATGACATTAAACACAGGCGTGTTATCAAGGCCAAATTTGGGCATGGTTTACTTAAACATTTTTAAAGGGACAGTAGTTCCAAATATGTTTAACTTTCGTTATTCTGCAGAACAAAATATATTTATCAGAAAATAGCACAGTAAAACAATACAAGTATTTGCCTTTTTATCATCTTATAGTTTACAGTAGAAAAACACAAATTGACATTAAAATGACATTGACATTTGATGGTTTTTAATGAAGATGAAATTTTATTTTCTCAGTTATGTTCATAACAGTGTAGATAAATCTTGCTACTTGTGATAAACTTTAATTCAATTCATTGTAATAATGTATTAAATGAAATAAACAATTCAACAAAAAATAAATAATATATAAATATATATAAAAATTTAAAAAATAAACACACACACACAAATACATATATATATATATATATATATATATATAGTTCTATAATTATATATATTTTTTGTTTGTATTATAAAAATAAGTATATATTAAAATTAAATATAAATATATATTACAACAATTAATTTACACATATACATACATATATATATATATATATATATATATATATATATATATACACATCATCATTGTGAAAACAATTATTTCTCAGCTTTTATTTACATTTGAACAAAAAGTGGCATGTCCAAAATTATTCATACCCTTTGCAAACTGTCACAGTCTACGGGAAAATCTAAAGTTCTATACCATTCTAAATAGTCCAAGCTGTTCTAAAGCATCCTAATTTCCCTGATTCATTGGGAACAGCTGTTTTAATCAACTCAACAGGTGAAAAACAGAAGCTCTCTGCTGTTGGTTTGTGGACAGTCATGGCTAAGACAAAGGAGCTCACTGAGGACCTGCGGCTGCGCATTGTGGCTGCTTTCAAGTCAGGAAAGGGCTAAAAGACCATATCTAAATGTTTTGAAGTTCTAGTGGCTACAGTGCAAAGTATTATTAAAAAATACAAGATGTTCCGCACTGTGAAAATGAATGAATCATGGTCGGAGGCCAAAAGCGACACCTGTGCTGGCTAGGAGGATAGTGAAAGATGTAAAAAAGAATCCAAGGCCATCCTGATGAATCTGGACTCTGCTGGTGGCAACATCTCAAGGCAGACAGTCCAATGGACACTGAACACCGCTGGGTTCCACGGACGCAGACCAAGGAGGACACCACTTCTCCAGATAAGGCACACAAAAGCCTGCTTGGCCTTTGCAAATGCTCATCTGGACAAAGAAGAAGACTTCTGGTCTTCTGTTTTATGGTCAGATGAAACAAAAATTTAATTGTTTGGCCACAATGATGTAGCTAAAAAAGGAGAAGCCTTCAACCCTAAGAACAGCATCCCCACTGTCAAACATAGTGGTGGGAACCTAATGTTTTGGGGGTGTTTTTCAGCCGGTGGACCAGGGAACCTATTCACAGTAAACGGCACCTTGAAAAAGGTGCAATACATCAAAATTCTCAACAACAACATCAGGCAGTCTGCAGAGAAACTTGGCCTTGGGCACGACAACGACCCAAAACACACAGCAAAAGTGGTGAAGAAATGGTTATCAGACAAAAACATGAACGTTTTGCAGAGGGCCAGCCAGAGTCCTGACTTAAATCCAGTTGAGAATCTGTGGAGGGAGCTAAAGATCATGGTGATGGCAAGGAGACCCTCCAACCTGAAAGAGTTGGAGCTCTTCGCTAAAGATGAATGGGCAAAAATACCAGTGGAGACATGCAAAAAGCTGCTCAGCAATTATAGGAAGCATTTGATTGCTGTAATAGCCAATAAAGGCTTTGAAGGGTATGAATAATTTTGGACATGCCACTTTTTGTTCAAATGTAAATAAAAGCTGAGAAATATTTTTTTCCACAATGATGCCTCTTGTACATCATCTTATTATCTTTTGGGAGAAGCCTGTGTCATTTCCGGTTAAAAAACTTGCTGGTTGAATAAAAGTAACTTTAAGTCAGAATTTGCCAGGGGTATGAATAATTTCAGGCGTATTGACACACACACACACACACACACACACACACACACACACACACACACACACACACACACACACACACAATACAATAAATAATTCATCAAAAAACAAGGTGGTTGTCAGTATGTATTCTAAAGGTGAAAAACTAAATTTGAGTTCATAAATTTGTAAAACTGTATTTTTAAGGGTACAATTCTGTTTTTTTACTCTTAATTGCACAGATTTTTTTTACATTGTACTTCCTTCATAAAGGTGAATAAATAATGACATCATTTTTATTTTTAGGCGAAACATTCCTAGTAGGACATGCCGTTCTCATCTCAGGATGTGACGTGACCTCACGTGATCTTGCCCTCAACTCTGGGCTCCAATCAAACTTCCTGTTCCACAAGTGCATCTGGCACCCAATCAAAGTTTCAGCAGGCAGGTTTGGCCGCTGATGCTAATTTTATGCCCATTCTTTTGTCTAATGCACCTGCCTCTTGACATTCCCAGACCAAAAGCTCTGCTTCCACGAGCAGCGGCGGGATTGTGTTTTCTGAACAGGATAAAAGCCGGAGGAAGAAACGGGCGACGCGAGACGCCACCATTACAATGCCTCAATGACACCGATCCATCATAAATAGCAGAATCCAGAGCAGGCCCTTCATAAACCACACAAACCTCCCACAGGAGAGCGATTCCATTACAGCTTCGTAACACAGATGAATGTGTGGTGGGAAAGTAAACACGTCGGGAGTGTTTTTGTTGGAGCGCCAGAGAGATTTTCATAACGACGGAGCGCGTCTTCCTTTTTCGCAGTAATATTTACATCTCAAAAGGAAGAGTCTGCTGTCAAATTCCCAACAAGCTCTTGAGAAGTTGAACTGTGAGATGATTATTTTCAGAGGCGCATAGACAAACAGCAAAGAAACTAGAAAAGATTGGATGGAGTTCTCATATCTTTATGCTTCAAACTTCCGTCCTGCATTTTTTAAGCTAATATATATATATATATTATATATATATATATATATATATATATATATATATATATTTTTTTTTTTTTTTTTTTTGGTGCAAACAATAATTTAGAGAGTATGAATGAGAGATCAGCTCATATAACATGATAAATATGCATTAAATTGATTAAAAGTGACAGTAAAGACATTTGCAATGTTACTAGAGATTTCTGTATCAAATAAATGTTCTTCTTTTGAACTTTCAATTCATCAAGGAATACTTAAAAGTGCATTACGGTTTCCACAAAAATATTGTGCAGCACAACTGTTTTCAACATTGATATATAAGAAATGTTTCTTAAGAAGCAAATCAGCATATTAGAATGATTTCTGAAGGATCGTGTTATACTTAAGACTGGAGTAATGATGCTGAAAATGTTGGCATTGCATCACAAAAATAAATTACATTTTATTATATATTGACATAGAACACAGCTATTTTAAATTGTAA
>NC_133365.1:54266138-54272337 GCF_049309525.1 Garra rufa
CTTTTTTTTTTATTATTTAGTGCCGGAAACAGGCTTCCATATGTTTTCACCACAAGACAAAAATTTAAAAGATAATCACAACTTTTTTATTTAAAAAAAAAAAAAAACTTTATTTCATCACTGTTCTGTCTTTTTCCCCCCTGCTATTCTGAGATACAAATTGTGATACACAAAGTCAGAAATCCACAAGTTGTGAGATATAAAATCATAATTGTGATATAAAACCAATCGTTTCTCTAGATAAGGCCCTTCTTTCTCACCTGGGATCATTTAGAGCCCTTTAAAGCTGCATTTAAACTGTATTTTGGAAGTTCAAACTCGGGCACCATAGAAGTCCACTATATTGAGAGAAATCCTGAAATGTTTTCCTCAAAAAACAATTTCTTTACAACTGAAGAAAGAAAGAAAGACAAGGGGGTGAGTACATTATCTGTACATTTTTGTTCTGGAAGTGAACTTCTCCTGTAACATAGAAGTGAACTGTGAATCAAATTGACATTCTCCATGTTTCATGTCACACTTTTGAATTGACAGTGAACATGACACGGAACCGGGTTAAACTTGTTTTGTTTTGGTTAGCCTTAACCTTCACTGAAACACTCAGTTTAACTCAAGTAACAGGCCACCAATCGTAACAAAAGCATAAAAAGTGAATCAACCTATTGTCTCTACAGTCTCAAGCGATGGTTTCTGCTATGATTCTGGCCAAGTTTTCATTTCAAAATACAGGCACCCTGTGAAGGGCCCTCACCTCTGTTTTTTTCCATGTTTTGTGGTGTGTTGACAGCTGCGTCTGTCCACATGACGTCCTCAGAGAAGAAGAAGATGATCTTGTTTGTCTCCCTAATGTGGGGTCTGTTTAGGAAAGAGAAGATACCAGAGTTTTTAAAGGAACGGTTCACTCAAAATTAAACATTTGTCATCATTTATATATATGTAGATGAGTTTGTTTCTTCACCAGATTTGGAGAAATGTAGCATTAAATCCCTCGCTCACCAATGAATTCTCTGGAGTGAATGGGTGCCGTCAGAATGAGAGTCCAAACAGCTGATAAAAACATCCACAAGTAATCAACACCACTCCAGTCCATCAGTAACAACTTGTGAAGCCAAAAGCTGCATGTTTGTAAGAAACAAATTCAGCAATAAGATTTTTAACTAAGGTTTTTAACTAAAGTTCATAATCCATAATAACGCTTCCTCCAGTGGAAAAGTCCATCTCATGTTGTCTCTCATATCAAAATCCAGCTACATATTTGTTTAGAGCTGTTTTGGCTTGTAAATGGTGCTTGATCTGTGCAGATTTCTCTCCTGATTCAGACCAGATCACTTTTTTTTTCACTGGAGGAAGCATTATAATGGATTATGGGCTTGTATTTTAGTTACAAACATCTTAATGATGGATTTGTTTCTTACAAACATGCAGCTTTTGTCTTCTCAAGATGTTAACTGATGGACTGGAGTGGTATGGATTACTTGTGGATGTTTTTATCAGCTGTTTGGACTCTCATTCTGACGGCACCCATTCACTCCAGAGGAAGTCATGTAATGCTACATTTCTCCAAATCTGATGAAGAAACAATCTCATCTACATCTTGAATGGCCTGAGGGTGAATAAATGACATGAGATTTTACATTTTTGGGTAAATTATCGATTTAAAATCAAGGACATGGAAGAAAATAGAGAAAAGAGAAAGAAAAGAGGTAGAGTAGAAACGGGCCTCAGAGTTGAAAACAGCTCCACAGTTTCAGGCAACTATTTCTGACATCTGAATATTTCATGATAGGCTAAAAAATCTCCCCCATAGAGAAATATTGAATGCAGCAGCACAAAATGTTCACACACACACAAATCTGAAAAGTTCAAAGTTTGGACAGCCACTCTGAATAACAGATCTGCACTCACAGCAAATTGAGACTAAGTAAAGAAAGTCTCCCAAACTATACTAGATATTCAGACACAAACAGTATCTGCTTAATGCCTAAATGCCATTGCTTTATATCAGTATCACTTAAATTCTGCAGGATCTTTTAACGACTCTTTTATGACTGTTGATGTTTTGATGATTTTTGGATTATTTCAGTCTACCTTTACACAGCTGTAGCTGTTTACAGCCCAATTGACTCCCTCTGCCAGTGCATTGATGAAATTAGGAGTTGCATGTGGCAAAACTTTCTTTAGTTAAGCAAGCAGAAAACTGAAGTCATTGCATTTGGAATCAAGGATGTAGTTCTTAAAGCAGTAGTTCACTTTCAGAACAACAATTTACAGATAATTTACTCACCCCCTTGTCATCCATGATGTTTATGTCTTTTTTTTCTTCAGTCGTCAAGAAATTATGTTTTTTGAGATAAACATTTCTGGAAATTTCTCCATATAATGGACTTAAATGGTGCTCCGATTTTTGAATCTTCAAAATGCCGTTTAAATGCAGCTTCAAAGGGCTGTAAACGATCCCAGCCGACGAAGAAGGGTCTTGTCTACAGAAACGTTCGGTCATTTTCTTAGAAAAATATTTTTTTTATATACCTTTTAAGCACTGAAACTTGTCCAGCACTCGTCCAGCACTAGGGCTTGTTTATCTCAAAAAACATAATTTCTTGACGACCGAAGAAAAAAAGACATACATATCTTGGATGACAGGGGGGTGAGTAAATTATCTGTAAATTGTTGTTCTGAAAGTGGACTACTCCTTTAAGGTGAATGCGTATCTTGGCGCTAAGGGGCAAACATGCAGCTACAAATCAAGTCAAGAAAGTTTCAGTAGCCATGTCAAAGCAGTAACTAAATCAGTACTATCATCTCAAAAGCACTGAAATAATTAGATGTTTTGTTTCCAGACTTGGAGAAACTTGTTCATGCATTTATCAGCAGCAGGGTGGACTGTTGTAATGTCTCCTTAAACAGCCTTCCCAAGAAGACCATTAGACAGCTGCAGCTCATACAGAACACTGCTGCTTCTGACTAGAACCAGAAAATCAGAGCATATTACACCAGTCCTCAGATCCGTACACTGGCTTCCACACTGTAAAAAAAAGCTGTAAAATTTACGGGAAAACCCTGGCAGCTGTGGTTACCAGAGTTTTACTGTAAAAAATACGGTAGCAATGTTTTACATTTTCCGGTTTTCACTTAAATATACAGGTAAATACCGTAATTTCTGATTTTTTTTTTTTTAAATTAATATAATGGTGATGTACCAACCTTTTGAAGTACTGAAATCTGTTTTGTACCTTTGCAATACACTGATAACCACCAAAAGCAAGTGGTAATGACAACATCACATGATCAACCAAAGCCCATCACAAGGAGATTGTAAATACTAGAATATATAGAAGGTGCACAGTGTCATTCACACAAACACTAAACACCATCATGGTAACACACATAAAACTGATTTAATGCAAAAACATTAATTTAACAGCATTATATGCAACATATAACCCTAATGTACAAAACTGCCAAGAAAAATCTAAGAAGAAAAAGTTATTTCCACAAAAAACATCGAATAAAAAAAATGAAACACAGGGAATTCTGGGAATGTCAGTTTACGGTTATTCACTGTAAATTTTACCTTCTTTTTCACTTCAAAAAACGGTATACTGCTGTAAAATTACATGCAATGTCCAACACAGTGTTTCACCGTATATAGAAGGGGAACTTACCGTTAACCATATCACAGGTTTTTACCGTAGCATTTTTAGTTTTTTACCGTTAAATTCACGGTCATTTTTTACAGTCCCGTTATGTTCAGTGTTGGGGGTAACGCATTACAAGTAACGCAAGTTACGTAATAATATTACTTTTTCCGGGTAACTAGTAAAGTAACTGATTTACTTTGTCAAATAAGTACAGCCAGTTACTTTTTCCCCGCATTTATTGATTGAAAGCTCCCCTGTCCCCATGTGAGTAAGATGTTACTTTAGTTCTAGAATAAATGTGAACATGCATTAATTCATCTCACTCACTAAAAAAAATGAATAAAAACAGTGAAATTCAACGCAAACCTGCAATAATTAAATGTTAAATAAAACAAATATCCTTTATGTATTTAATCCCATTTTATTAACCGATGTCTTTGCTGCCGACCTTCGATGATCCGATTCATCCATACTAATAAGCAAAAATTACTCAAGATAATCTAACATTTGTTTTATTGCTGAAGAGTTGACATTTTTTTCCGCGGTCTACTGTACAGACGTCAAAGCCTTAGGCTTTTAGTGTAAAAAGGCTTTTACATTTGCCAAAAACAGAACTTTTTATATTAAAAACAAACAAGCAAGCCCTGGCCAGATTTAAAAAGTAAAGCAAAAGTAACGTAACGCATTACTTTCCGTAAAAAGTAATTAGTTACTTTTTTAGAGGGTAACTCAATATTGTAATGCATTACTTTAAAAAGTAACTTTGATTTTGTGTATAATCATTTATATTCTAAACTGTTTTAATTAATTTCAAATCAATATTTAAATAATTTTTAATGTTCTTAAAATCTTTGTTTTTATTGTTGTGATTATTTTTATTTTTATGACTCTTATGTACAGCATTTTGAAATACCATTGTGTATGAAATGTGCTATATAAATAAACTGTGGAAGCCACAAGGCCCTACTACTAATGCAGTTCATATATTTTTAAGTGTGACATAAGTGTCCAAATAGTTGAGACCCAGTAAACAAACAATTCAGAAAACACACTTGACCGCCTCATGGCTCTCTGTACTTTTCAGAGAGCGTTTCGATCTACATCCAGCCGATTTAGGAGCGCATGTGACCTTCAGAGGGGAGTGCGGTACATTTCTGTTTTTCACAGCATGTTTTATTTAGGATATGGAACTTTTAAAGAGAGGCACTCTGAGCGTCCAGCTGCACGAATCAGGCCAACAAAGCACTTTGTCACAATAATACACAAACACTGCAAAAATGCTTTTCTTACTTAGGTTATGTCTTGTTTCCAGACAAAATATCTAAAAATTTCCTAGACAAGTAAAACTCGTCTAAAAACATGATAACATAATTATAATTTTTAATAATTATAAAATTAATTATAAAAATATAATAAAAAATAGCTATTTAATATAATAAAAAAAAAAAAATTTAGAATATATTTACACAACAAAAAAATATCAAAATTCTAATAAAACATTCTAATAAAAACATTCAATAAATCTTAACCTTTTAACTAAACTAAATGACATTATATTAATGCATTAAACAGACAATCCTAATAATACTATCTGAATATTGACTAAAAAAATAACATTTATCATTACTCAAAACTCTTTTAGTTCCGCACATATATACTGACTCACAATGAGATTTGGTCACATAGACTTTAAACAAAGGCTGAGTGAATGCTGACAGAATTCTGATTTTTGATTGAAATATCCTTTTAGACACTATGACTTTTAACCTACAGAACACTGCTAGTTTGTCTTGCCATTGTTTCACAGTCTGTTTCTGAACTTCAAACCCCACAAAAACAATCCTGAACATCCATTTCGCACCAAAGGTGAGCCACCATAAAGAAAGGCAACTTCCCTTCATTTTTCTATCAAAACACGTCTCTCGAGAGGTTACAGATGTTGAGTTTGCACACCCGTACGAGGCTCTTTTGCTTTATCAGACGCTCACAGCTTCACACAGGCCTCAGTTCAGTCTTAAGGAGTCTTTTCCTATCATTGTGACTGCAGCGTTTGATCAGTGTTTGATCACAGATCGGCCCCAAAACTGAAACGCAGATTCATTTTAACCTTCAGCAAAGAGCTTTCGCACGGGAGATTTATAGTTGAGCTAAAATTCAACATTCTTTATTTGCTCATCCTGAATGACTTTTTTTCACACAAACAGAGACATTTCCTACCACTTCAACTCTTCAGTTGGCAGAGGTGGGACCAAGTCAGTGTTTTGCAAGTCACAAGTAAGTCTCGAGTCTTTGCATTCAAGTCCCAAGTCAAGACAGAGAAGTCCCAAGTCTAGACGGGCAAGTCCAAGTCGAGTTGCAAGTCCTCAACTTTAAGCTTCAAGTCCTAAACAAGTCACTAGTGCTGTTTGCCCAAATGTTTGCCCTCTGTGTTAATTACTACAGTCAATAATAGTCTATAGTAGGTATTATTATAAAAGATAGGCTATAATAATTAGCGGTTTTTATTGAGGAATTAATCAGTGTTTGTGTACAAATATAGGCCTAATTGAATTAATAAT
>NC_133365.1:54272837-54295132 GCF_049309525.1 Garra rufa
CTTTAAAAATCATTTTGCGAATTGAATGATTCGTGATCAGAGCTTTAGATTGGAACTTCAGGACGTGGTTCGTGGATCATTTTATTCAGATCGGTAATTCGAAGCGCATATCTCGAATCATTTAACTTAGATCGGAATTTCGGAGCAATTTCACGAATCATTTTGTGAAATGAATAATTCATGATTAGCGCTTTAGATCGGAACTTCGAGCTTGAATCGCGAAACATTTGATTCAGATCCGGACTTCGGATGGCTTAGCGTGAATCATTTGCTTCATATCAGGATTTCAGAGTTTTTTTCTTTTTATTAATCAGTGGAAACCATTAAGGCAGTAGGTCTACAGTAATAAAAACAAAAACAAAGGAGGAAAAACGTATAAAAGTCTGATTGAGAGAATATCTTAAGCAATATTTCCAGAGTCAGTAAGTCTCAAATCTGATTATCCGGATCTTTTGAGGAACCTTTGTTTCCAGAAGCTTTACTTTCACTGTTCCTCAGTGGAGGAATGATCTTTCCAAGCCTTAAAAAAAAAGAAGAAGAGTAAACAAACACTCTATATTTTAATTATGAATCACAGGGGTTGTTCCTCAAATGTGTCTCACGGGACAGAGCTGTGATGGAAAATACATGAGAGAGAGAAAGATGTAAAAGGTAAGTCTGTACAAAAGGTAAGTGTGTGAGAGCGGAAAGAGTGAATGTTTTAACACACACACGTTTACTCAGCAATCTAATTGGGAACACTGCCTTCTCGACTTCTATTGTTTTTATACACAGATAGTTATAAAGACTATAACCTAACAGCATAAACCTAGAAAACTTTATGCATTTTTACGATTTTAACCCTTCTGTTATGTTTTTCATCACTTGATTTTTTTAAATGATGGTTAAACAATTTTTTCTACTTGAAAGTTTGCAAATCCTTCTCATTTAGGCTTATGAATATGCATGCAAAGTTTTAACATAGATGTGTTTTGGAAAGACTGTAAAGATTTTGTTCCCACTTTTGTGCTGGGATCAATTAGTTTCCATGCAAGAGACTAAATGTTTACTTGAAATTGAAGACTTAAGAGGAAAATTCACAGTTTCTTCATTTTAATGAGTGCAGATAATTTGAACAAAACTTGGGTCAAATGATCCCATTACACAATAGAAATAGCAATAAAATAGATGGGAATTATTACATATCTCACATATTTTATATATTTTAGTCTCAGACAATCTACAGTTCTCATGTTTATTCAACAAAGTCAAAGCCTTTTTAAAAATGTTCAGTCAGTTTTGTACGCAAGCCCAAAAGAAAAAAATTGATGCCTTAAAAAAATAAATCAAAATTATGGCTTAAACGTTGTAATTACGAAATATAAAAGTCGAAATTATGACATACCCAAGTCAAAATTATGACTTCAGTCATAATTAAGAGAGAAAAAAAATCCAAATTATGACTTATAAAGTTGAAATTAAAAGTTAAAAAGTCACAATTATGACATACCCAGGTCAATTACAAGATAAAAAGTCAAAATTATGACTTAATTTCTACTTTTTTCTCATAATTTTGAATTATGACATACCAAAAATTCAAAATTACGACTTTAAAAGTCGAAAGCAGATAAACATAATTATGAAAGTCATAACTACTTACTGAAATTATGACTTTAAAAAGTCAAAAGCAGATGTGGCCAGAATATGAACGTAATTACGAAATAAAAAAATCGAAATTATGACTTAAGTCGAAATGTTGAGAAAAAAAAAAAAATTATGACTTAAAAAGTTGAAATTATGACTTAAATCGAAATTAAGAAATATAAAGTAGATATTATGACATACCCAAGTCATAATTACGAGATAAAAGGTCAAAATTATGATGACTTAAATTAGAATTAAGAGATAAAAATTTAGATTTTTTACAAGTCAAAAGCAGATAAACGTAATTATGAAAGTCGTAATTACGAAATAAAGTCAAAATGATGACATTCCCAAGTCATAATTAGAAGATAAAAAGTCAAAATGATGAATTATAAAGTCTAAATTATGAGACTTAAGTCATAATTTCAACTTTTATCTCATAATTTTATGATGACTTAAGTTAGAATAAGGTCAAAAGTCAAAATTATGCTGTATAACAGTTTTTTATGGGAGGAAAGCGCTTAAATTCAGTGCGTTGCGTTCATATTCCAGGTTCATATTATGGCCACGTCCGCTTTTGACTTGTAAAGTTAAAATTTCACCTTTTCAAAGTCATAATTTCAATTTATCTCATAATTCCGTAATTATGACTTAGGTATGTCATAATTTTGACTTTTTATTTCATAATTATTCGACTTTCAAATAAGTAATTTTGACTTTTTATCTCTTAATGTGACTTTTAAAGCCATAATTTCAAGTTTTTAAGTCATAATTTTGATGTTTTATCCCATAATCATGACTTAGGCATGATTTTTTTTCTTACATGGCAGAAATGGGCTTCTGGCTGCATAAACCAGTGTTTGGAAAATGCTGCATTGTATGATTTCATGAGTAACTGTAACCACAATTAAAATACACTTATCCATTCACTGTTACACCTTTACAAAGTACAGTGCATTAAAACACATGACAAACAAACCTTCAAATATTATTATTATTATTATTTTTTTTACTTCACATCTTGTGAAGTAAAAACTGTGTTTGTAAGAAACAAATCCATCATTAAAATATTTGTAGCCATTGCTTCTGGCTAAAATAATCCATAATGTTGCTTTCTCCTATGAAAAAGTCAAAAGTCTAATCTGAATCAGGAGAGAAATATGCACAGATCAAGCACAGTTTACAAGCCAAAACAGCTCTTTTGATGTGAGACAACAACAGACAATAGAAATTTTACTAGAAGAAGCATTATGGATTATAGACTTGTATTTTGACCAACTATTTGAAGTTAAAACACCTTAATGATCGATTTGTTTCTTATCAACACATAGCTTTTGGCTTCTCAAGATGTTAACTGATGGAGTGGAGTGGTGCAGATTACTTGATTATTGTGATGTTTTTATCAGCTATTTGGAGTCTAATTCTGACGGCACCCATTCACTACAGAGCTTAGAAGTGATGGAATGCTACATTTCTCCAAATCTGATGAATAAACAAACTCATCTTGAAGAAAAAAAAAAAAAAAAAAAACTTCAAATATTATAATGCATTTTCCATTATCTTTATAATGCACTATACATAAAGGCTTTTACGTGTTCCCTAAAAACAAAAACAATGTGCCCAAAACAAGGTTTTGTCAGGTTTAGCTCACCTCCGGGTACGAATTTGTCCCCAATATGTTTAAGTAGGTACACAAACACACAACTCCTCATCCCACAGCATTTTTTCCTTGGAATGCTTCTCAAATGTGCAAAGGATTTTTTCCCATAATCCAATGCAATGCAATCAACATCCCACGTACAATCACGTATTGTGTTTACACACACCTTACATAACACTTCTGAAATACACTCATATACAAACATACATATTTATAAAAAGACTATTGTTTCTGTTTAAAACAGTATAAAGGAATTAGCCAAGTAAACAATAATTGTAAACAAAAACTGTAACAATAACCCATATTCACACAAAGATATGAAAACACTTGAGGAAGAAAACCCACGCTGAGACCTGACGTAGATTTATTGACACACGCAGCAGATTCTCTTTTATCCTCCTCCTGCGGTCGTGAGGAAACCCATCCACACACAAATACATTATTTACCACCCACACACACACACACACACACACACACACACACACACACACACACACACACGTTTGTTTTTGTGAATTGTGGGGACATTCCATAGACGTAATGGTTTTTATACTGTACAAACCGTACTTTCTATCACCCTACACCTTCCCTACACCTAAACCTAGCCCTCACAGGAGACTGTGCATATCTTTACATTCTCAAAAAAACGTATTCTGTATGATTTATAAGCCTTTTGAAAAGTGGGGACATGGGCAATGTCCTCATAAGTCACCCTCTCCTTGTAATACCTATGTCATACCCATGTTATTACACACATTTGTGTCCTGATATGTCACAAAAACATGCCCACACACACACACACACACACACACACACACCCACACACACACACACACACACACACACACACACACACACACACACACACACACACACATTCTTATTCATATTCATAGTCTTCCCACACATGCACAACAAAACAGTTGCTCTCACAAATGCACACATGAAAAACATCAATGATTTCTCCAAATGTGTGTGCTGTTATTTTACTAGAGGCATAATTTCCACCTGCTGGAGCATAAATCCCACACACTGCAAAAAAAAAAAAAAAAAAAAAAATCTTAATACTTAGTTGTTGTTTTTTACCTGCTTTCCATACATTTACTAAAATACATTTACTGAAGAAGCAAAATGACATATGTGACCCTGGACCACAAAATCAGTCATAAGGTTACATTTTACAAAACTGAGATATATACATCATATGAAAGCTCAGTAAATAAGCTTTCTATTGGTGTATAGTTTGTTAGGATAGGACAATATTTGGCCGAGATACATCTATTTGAAAATCTGGAATCTAAGGGTGCAAAAAAATCAAAATACTGAGAAAATCACCTTTAAAGTTGTCCAAATTAAGTTCTTAGCAATGCATATTATTAATCAAAAATTACATCTGGATAGGTTTACAGTAGGAAAAATGATCTTTACTTAATTTCCTAATGATTTTTGACATAAAAGAAAAATCAATAATTTTGACCCATACAATGTATTTTTGGCTATTGCTACAAATATACCCCAGCGACTTAAGACTGGTTTTGTGGTCCAGGGTCACATATATGCTTGTTTTCTGAAAATGCACAAAAAAAATTTAAGTCCGAGTTTTTGCTTAAAACAAGGGCATTTGCAAATGTCGATGGATCAAGAATAATAAAGTGAAAACAAGATTATTTTCTTACCCACTGGCAGATATTATAACTCACTTAATATTTTGTGACATTTTTGCTTTTCAAGTAAACATATCTTGATTTATGAATTGCAAATGTGATACGCTTAATTACATTTAAAAAAATCCTGTTCTTAAAGTACTTTTGTACCAGAATCTGAGCAAAGATAAGAAAGAACACTTTCCTCATTCAGCACTCAAACTCTGATCCTGCAAACGTGGCCATTATTGCACTCAGGAGAGTCAAATGATGTTGACGAAGTTTTTAGGCAACTTGATAGGCTACTTGCTTTCTGCAAGCTGTTTTTTGAAGGAAACAGGGCTGTTTTTCCCAAGTCTGTCTAAAGCTAATGACATTAACATTACTGAATGTGTTGGCTGATGACTTTATAGCACACACACACACTCGCTTTCTCTCTTAATTAGCATACCTCTCTTTAATCACACGGGCTCATTCATTATTCATGGCCGCGGCGGAATGAATTATTCATCAGTCACATTTCCGCACAGAGGAAGGAGAATGTGAGGGATTGCCAGAGTCTCTCCTGTCATCGTTTCGGCTCTAAATGACAGCATCTTTCTGCTTTTATCCTCTTTTGTCCTTCATTCTGTCTTTCTTTGATTGTAAACAAAAGCGTGCTAAAAAAAGACAGATTCAGACACTAAACAGCTTAATTTATGCATTCTAAAAAAAAAGCAACTGATTGGTTCCATCTATAAACTGTAACTGTCCTGTATTAAATATATTTCTAAATAATTAAATAGAAACATACATTTTAAATAAAAAAAAAATAAATTGAAAAAATATATATATTTAACATAATAAAATAATTAAATGTTAAACAAATATGTCAATCTTAAACTTTTAAAAATTCTACATACAAAAAACATTTAAAAATATACATTAAAATAATGGTAATATGGTAATATTAATGTCAATCTTGAACAAAAAAAAAAACAATAAATAAATATAACTTAAATTCTACTGGACAAAATAAATAATTAACATAAAATGTTATTTATATATTTTTAAGTATATAAACTCCTAAAGCCTACTGGACAAAAATATATATATTTAACAATGTATTTAACATGTTTAATAGATATGTCAACTAAAAAACTTTAATAAAATAAATTCAATTAAAACAAAATATTAAATTCTACTGGGTAAAAATTATAAACATAATGAAAGAGGTTAATATTAAATATTTATGTAAACAAAATAAAATCCAAAATAAATAAATAATTAACATAAAATGTTAACCATATATGTTAAATATTAAAAAAAAAACTTTGATATTTAACTTGTTTTGTTAAATATATAATCTTAAACAAAAAAAACTATAAATCTATAGTGGACCAAAAAAAACAAACAACATATTTAAATGTTTAAACAATTAAATATATGTGTCAATCTTAAACTAAAAGAAAATGAACAATAAAATAACAATCGTAAATATATAAAAAATGTAAATACTACTAGACAAAATAAATAAGTAGTTAATATTAAATGTTAACCATGTATGTTAAATATATAAAACTTTAATCCTCACTGCAATAAAATAAAATAAAATAATAATAATAATAATAATAATAATAATAATAATAATAATAATAATAATAACTAGAAACCTATACTAGACAAAAACAAATTAACAAAATATTTAAATGATAGATATTAATGACAAAAAATAAATAAATAAATGTCAATCTTGAATTAAAAATATTTAATCCAACAAGAAAAAAATATTAACAATAAAATAACTGAATGATAATATAAATATGAACATTAAAACCTACTGGGAAAAAATAATAAACACAATTAAATAGTTAGTTTTGGACAAAGAATTAACATAAAATATTTAAATGTTAAATATTAATGACAAAAATAATAATTGAAATAAAAAAAAAATGTCAGTCTTACATAAAAAATATTAAATCCAAAAAGAATTAACAGTAAAAAAAAAAAAAAAAAAAAAGTAAAATATTATTGTCAATCTTAAATATAAACCTTACAAACCTGCTGAAAAAAATGTTAAATATTGATGTCAGTCATAAAAAAAAAGATTAAATACTGGACAAAATAAATTTAACATAACATAATATGTGAACTATATTTGTTAAATATATAAAACCTTAAATCAAAAATCTATTTAATATAAATAAATTAAATGCTAAAAATATATAGTTATTTTAAACCTGACTTTATTTTAAACACCTTACATCCAACTAGACAAAAATAACAAACAAAGCTCATTGGGAAAACCGGTCCGTCACCAAACACTATTTTACATCAGGTATCCCATAATCCTGCTCTGCTGCCAATCATCCGTTCAAAGGGAAGAAGAGAGAGTGTGAAGAGGCTGAAAAACGCTACACAAAACAGCCGTTCACAGCCCATCTCTCAGGACCGCTGCTTCAGTTTCACCCAATTAGTTCTGCTTTCCATCAACAGAGCCACATTTGCATAAGCCGCCCACACACACACTTTCTCACACACTAACACACATGCTGATGGGGAGTTAATGAGATTGAGACGACACTCCTCGCTGTTTTAAAGCTTCGCTGATGGCATGCATGAGATGCAGCTGCTTGTTTATGGAGCACGACGTGCAGTCAATGTCATGAAGAGTCCATGCCTTTATTTTGTTCTGTATCTTACGATTTGCATTGATATAGTCTTAAATTGCAACTTAGGTTGATCTTTCAGGGCTGAGAAGATTTAATTGAGTTCTCAGTTACGGTTCATCACAGCATCAACTAAAATCCCTCAGGAGAAATAAACAAGTTATTAGTCTGAATGCGAGAAAATACATATTGCATCTTCATTGCAATGCAAAGCATCTGTCAAATGCATAAAAGTAAAATCATTGAGGATAAGCAGAATCTGATGCAATTTCTACTGCAACTCTAGAGGAGATGTGAGATTACTGGGATTTTCTCTCAGAAGAAATATCTGCTTACATTTGATCTTATTTCTGTTTAGGCACTAACTGTGATCCTCTGGAGTGAATGGGTGCCGTCAGAATGAGAGTCCAAACAGCTGATAAAAACATCACAATAATATCCAGTCCGTCAGTTAACACCTTGTGAAACCAGTGTTTGTAAGAAAACAAATCCATCAAGATGTTTTTAAATAAAATGCGCATCCATAATCCAATATAAGTGGTCTGGTCTGAATCAGGAGAAAAATCTGCACAAATCAAACACTGTTAAAACGGCTCTAAATAAATATGTAGATTTTGATGTAAGAGACAACAGAAGATGGCCTTTTTTCCACTGGGGGACACGTTATTATAGACTCGTATTTTAGTTAAAAATAGCTTAATAATGGATTTGTTTCTTACAAACACACAGCTTTTGTCTTCTCAAGATGTTAACTGATGGACTGGAGTGGTGTGGATTATTTGTGATGTTTTTTTATCAGCTGTTCGGACTCTCATTCTGACGGCACCCATTCACTTCAGAGGATCCGTTGGTGAGCAAATGACGGAATGCTTCATTTCTCCAAATCTAATGAAGAAACAAACTCATCTTCATCTTGGATGACCTGAGGATGAAGACATTTTTTAGCAAATGTTCATATTTGGGAGAACCGTTCCATTAAAATAGCTGACTATAGATGGTTTTCTAAAAGTAGAAACACAACCATCATTTTCAAATGGACATTTCAGGTCCTGGATTTAACCTCATGCCCTTGTGGAGCTCACAGATCGCTTTGGGAATCACGTCATTGAACCAAAAGCTGGGTGTTTGTAAGATACAAATCCATCATTAAGACGTTTTTAACTAAATTAACTAAATAATCTATAATAATGCTTTCTCCAGTGAAAAAGTGGTTTGGTATTGAATCAGGAAAAACATCTGCACAGATCAAACACTGTTTACAAGCCAAAACAGCTGTAAACAAATACGTGGCTTGATTTTGATGGGAGAGACAACAGGAGATAGACTTTTTTTTTTTTTTACTAGAGAAAGCATTATATGGATTATGGACTCGTATTTTAGTTAAAAATGGCTTAATGCTAGATTTGTTTCTTATAAACACACAGCTTTTGTCTTCTCAAGATGTTAACTGATGGACTGGAGTGGTGTGGATTATTTGTGATGTTTTTTATCAGCTGTTTGGACTCTCATTCTGACGGCACCCATTCACTCCAGAGGATCAATTGGTGAGCAAATGACGGAATGCTTCATTTCTCCAAATCTAATGAAGTAATGAAGATGACCTGAGGATGAAGACATTTTCAGCAAATGTTCATATTTGGGAGAACCATCTCTTTAAAATAGCTGATTATAGATGGTTTTCTAAAAGAATAAAACGTACCCATCATTTTCAAATGGACATTTCAGGTCCTGGATTTAACCTCATGTCATTGTGGAGCTCACAGATCGCTTTGGGGAATCACGTCACTGAACTAACATTTACTCTTTGGGAAGAGAGCGGAATAGCTGCCTACATAATGAAAACTAATGGAATATTTCAATCATCCAGTTGTCTCTCTAGATCTGAAACATCAGCACAGATGATGTTGATGTCAAGGAGGAAAGCTCTTGTCGCTCAAACACGCGGCGGCTCCATATGGGGGTGGTATTTGTCACCCGTCGTCCCGTTCTCATCATGTGCTGCTCGTTCTGCTCTGATGGAGCGCAGTAAATGAAAAAACTGTTTGCACTACACTCTTAAAAATAAAGCTGCTTTAAAAGGTTGCCATAGTAGAAAAACCATTTTTGGTTCCACAAAGAACCATTTAGTCAAAGGTTCTTTAAAGACCCATTTCTTTCTTACTATTTTATAATCTGAAGAACCTTCTTTCGCTACAAAGAACCTTTTACGAAACAGAAAGGTTCTTCGGATGTTAAAGGTTCTTTATGGAGCTATTTGGACAAAAAGAGTTCTTCTATGGCATCGTGAAGCAAAAGCATTTTTGGTTCCACAAAGAACCATTCAGTCAAAGGTTCTTAAAGAACCATCTCTTTATTACCTTTTTTATAATCTGAAGAACCTTCTTTCGCCACAAAGAACCTTTTATGAAACAGAAAGTTTCTTCAGATGTTAAAGGTTCTTTATGGAACCATTTGGACAAAGAGGGTTCTTCTATAGGCACCTTTATTTTTCAGAATGTACAAACCATTGTTTATAAATAAAACTTTAAAATAATATTGTAAGACACACCAGTTTGCAATATAAAGCAGCAAAACAAGCTGTTTTGTACAGCTAAAAACAGCTGAAAGCAGATGAGACCATATAAATAAATTAAAAAAAGGAGCAGAATCGTTTCTTTATAAAACATGTCTATACAGTTTTTCACATTTTTATTATGTTTCTGTTTTAGTTTAAGTTATTTCAGTAAATCAAGATTAACTAAATGAAAATGACAATTGCTGTTTTGGAAACTAGCTGAAATAAAATAAGTTTCTAAGTATTTTATTTTATTGTAGTTAAAGTTGCTTTTATTTCATTAAAAATATTTATTTTTATTTAAAAATTAATTTCACATTTTATCTCACAACTGTGAATTAATATCTCACAATTCGACAATTATTATTTTTTTTTCAGAATGGTCAGTTTACATCAGAGTTCTGTTTCTCACAATTCTGAGTCTAAGTCCAGATTCTGAGATAAAAAGCATAAATTACCCGTGGCAAAAATAAGCTTACATTTTTTTTCTAGTTTTACTTTTAGCTGAGTATACTAACCCTGTATGAGCATAATGAATAATGTATCGTAAATGATGCAACATTTTATGCAAGCCACTTATGTAACCCTAATAACCACCCAGAACACACTAGTTCAAAAATGCTGTGAGCACACCAAATGCAAAGTGAATCTTCTAATTGTGTTATGACTCTAGATTTTTTGCAGGATGTTTTTCATGTCACTTGCGAATATAATATAATTGCATAATGCCTTCTTTTGTTTTCTGATACAACCAGATGTGACAATGAATGCAACTGCATAGCAACTCCCTAGCAACTATGGAATAAAAATCATCAAAGTGATAATTGCAACTTTTTATCCAACGATTCTGACTTTTCTTCTTAGAATTGCAAGTTTACAGTTGAGGTCAAAAGTTTACACCCCCTTGCAAAATGTTAATTATTTTTCCAAAATTAGAAGAATCATACAAAATGCATGTAATTGTTTTTTTTAGTACTGACCTGAATAAGATATTTCACACAAAAGATGTTTACATATAGTCCAAAAGATAAAATAATAGTTGAATTTATAAAAATAACCCTGTTCAAAAGTTTACATCCCCTTGTTTCTTAATACTGTGCTGTTACCTGAATGACCCACAGCTGTTTTTTTGTATAGTGATAGTTGTTCATGAGTCCCTTGCTTGTCCTGAACAGTTAAACTGCCTGCCCTTACTTTAGAAAAATCCTTTAGGTTTCACTAATTATTTGGTTTTCCAGCATTGTTGTGTATTTGAACTAGTGGTGGGCCGTTATCGGCGTTAACGTGCTGCGTTAACGTGAGACTCATATCGCGCGATAAAAAAAATATCGCCGTTAATCTATTCTCAAAGTTGGGTTGGGAGCTGGGTCTAAACTACGCAAGATATGATGACTTTCACTTTGATATTTTAGCGCGGATGACGGATATCTAGTTGAATTGCAATGTAGGGGGCGAGAACAAGTCTTCAACTTCTGTGAAATTACCACATCAAATGAGACGCGCAGACATGGATGCCGTTATGAAGCCGCTTCAGGGCAGGTGTGTGCGTTGCTAGACCCTTTTTACTGGGGCACGTGCCTCAGTGAAAATCTGCTGTGCCCCAGTAAAATCTCAAGTTTGAGTTATAATTTACTTTGATAATCCCGAAATAAAGACATTATACTATATGCAACAACTGAATTGACGCTTCTAAAAGCAACGCAGTTTTTTGTAAGATGCACGCAGATAGGCTATCCATACCCGCGCGCCTGTATATTTTACTGGAACGCGCACGTCGTACAGCCTTTTGCGCAGAAGTACTTGGTTACACAAGTTTGTATAGTTAATTGTGTTTTAAATGCAATTGTCAAGCAGTTTGTAATGCATTTTGGAAACAGGAGATGAGCGCCTGGTCTAATGCGCCACCTGGCTTGAGAAACCCGTTCTCAAAGACTTACTTTTAGTCATTATTTGGGTAGCACACATATTCTGAATGCTTTCAGAAGAATTCAAATTAGCCATTTTAATCTAGATTAATCTAGATTAATTTCAAGATTTAATCTAGATTAATCTAGATTAAAAAAATTAATCTATGCCCACCACTAATTTGAACCCTTTCCAACAATGACTGTATGATTTTGAGATCCATCTTTTCACACTGAGGACAACTGAGGGACTCATATGCAACTATTACAGAAGGTTCAAACACTCACTGATGCTCCAGAAGGAAAAATAATGCATTAAGAGCCAAGGTCTATTAAAGATTCAGATCAATTTTAGGGCTGCGACAATATTTGCATCATGAATCATGAATCAATTCCGAATGCATCCCAATTCTCTGGAATCGATTCAAAGCTTAGTTTTTAACAGTAGCTGCCATACTAATCTAGTTTTTAACCACACACTCAGAATGATTATACGATGCAAGATTAAAGTAAATTCCCCTGTAATTCGCTTCAGACTTTTCGAACTTGACAAATGATCATTTTAGGTTCAAGTGTGTGTAAGGAATTGGAATTGTATGGTACGGCTGTTTCTAAAGCATGCGGTGCCACCTGCAGTTAAAAACTAAGCTCAGAATCGATTCTAAAGGAAAATCAAGATGCATTCAGGAAATTTCAGCAACGATGCAGAATCATTTCTTGATTCGCCATGCATCAATTTATTTTCCCAGACCTAGTACATTTAACTTATTTTGTCTTCTGGGAAACATGTAACTATGTTCGGTAGTTTCTGATGGGCGGCACTAAATTAAAGCAATATATATTATTCAGCCAAAATAAGAAAAATAAACACATCTCCATTCTGTTCAAAAGTTTTCACCCCGGCTCTTAATGCATTATTTTTCCTTCTAGAGCATCTGTGAGCATTTAAATCTTCTGTGATAGTTGCATATGAGTCCCTCGGTTGTCCTCAGTGTCAAAAGATGGATCTCAAAATCACACAGTCATTGTTGGAAAGGGTTCAAATACACAAAAATGCTGGAAAACCAAACAATTTGTGATTCCTGAAGGAGGAAGTTTAACTGTTTAACAGGACAAACAAGGGACTCATGATCAACTATCATTCAGGTAACAACATAGTATTAGAAATCAAAACAGGGTCATTTTTATAAATACAACTATTATTATTGACATCTTTTATGTGAAATATCTTATTCAGGTCAGTACTAAATAAAAAATAACATGCATTTTGTACAATCCCTCTTATTTTGATGCAAGGTGTATGTAAACTTTTGACTTCAACTGTATAAACCATTGTTCACATGGACTAAAAGCCACAAATCTAACTTTTTGGATATCATGTGGTGTTTCAAGAGTGTCACTATTATTTCCCAGGGACAGAGACTTGGAGAACGATGCTCTTGGCACCCGGCTCTGGCACAGCATAGGTGGCACTACTGGCCTTAAGAGATCGCTTCCTTCTGTCACAACTGCGCCTACACACACAATCTGCCGCCAGCTGGAGTCTCGCTGGGCGTTCGCTCTCCCAGTGCTGTGCTCAAGTGCATTTCCACCAGGATGAAGATCAGTAATCAGGCCTTTTTTGAAACTGGGCATGAGAAATGTTTCACATCTAGTTCTTGTATCATTTGCAGTGCCAGCGCTGGCCAAGTCTGACTCAAGTGTGCTGATGATCAGAGTGAAGCAGAACGATGCGTCAGCATGCTGGCACTGATGCCAGGACACTGGGGCTTAATGGGACACGCGTGCCGAAAAAAACTCAAATGACTTCCTTTCCTTGAGTAGATCATCAGTCACTAGTGACACATCCAACGGAGACACATTTTTGAATTTAAACACTTTGTCCATAAAAATAAACAGATAATGTTCATGTCTTTCTTCACAAAAAAAAAATGTTTTTTTGAGGAAAACATTTCAGGATTTCTCTCCATATAGTGGACTTCTATGGTGCCTGCAAGTTTGAACTTCCAAAATGCAGTTTAAATGCAGCTTCAATAGACTCTAAACGATCCCAGCCAAGGAAGAAGGGTCTTATCTAGTGAAACGATCTTTTTTTTTGTTTGTTTTTTTACATTACAGTTCTTATAATTTATATTTTCTCCCTCAACTTCAAAATCGTCCTACATCGCTGTTTTACCTTTTTTGCTAAGGGCGTTTAATCTTCTTTGCATGTTCACTTTGCAAACACTGGGTCGGTACTTCTGCAGCGACATAGGACGATTTCGAAAAGATTTTTGAAGTTGAGGGAGAAAATAACAGGGCTCTATACTTATTTTCTGTTTAGGAGCACAGTCAAAATCTGATAAAAATTTTTGCCTTATTAATTCAATTCAAGTCATTAATAAAATTGAATTTCATTGATCATTTTATTATATATAATTTTATTTTATTAAAGAAATATTTAAAGCCGTCCCATTACAAGGTGACATTTGACTCCTTAAAGTGATTTACAGGGAATTTAGTTTTTATCTTTGTAATGGTAACTTTATTAAAAGTATGTTATCTTTTATGTCACATTTAAAAATATATATTTAAGTCTTTATAATATTCTAATTAAAATTTTATAATAAGAACAAGAAGGATACGAATAAGTTACCAATCAAATAAAATCAGTATTAACAAAATTTATTTGTACAACAGAGGTGGAACAGAAGAACACAAAAGTGACTTGTAGGTGTATTTCCATGTGTTTAATGAGGCTCAGTTATAACACGTTTCAGATTATTTTTGACGATGAAATAGAGCAAAATCAGGCAATAGTGTTATAGTCAGACAATGTAAGTCACTTAATAATAAATTCGTACTTATTTGACTGTTGTATTAAATCAATATCTCATTTACAAACCCCCCAAAAAATGATTAAAAGCTGTCACTCATCTTAGTTGCAATCTCACAAAGTTCCATTATAATCAACGAAGCTCTTTCCACTGCACAATCAATCTCTTATTAACACGCTCTTTACACTTTGCTTATAAAAGGATTTGTGAGATATTTCTGTGATGCATTACTCAACATTGCAAAAACATGTAGAAACTTTGGAGCATTTAAACTACATTTTGGAAGCTGAAAATCAGGGCGCCATAGAAATCCTGAATTTCCTCAAAAAGCAATTTCTTTATGACTGAAGAAAGAAAGACATGAACATCTTGGATGACAAAGGGTTAAGTACATTATCTGTAAACTTTTGTACTGGAAGTGAACTTCTCCTTTAAACAGAGCAAATATTTCAGGCCTCACCCATATGAAAAAGACCTTTTATTTAGTATATTTCTTGTTTGAATTAATAAAGTACACACCACGATTGAAGAACGAGCTGAGGTTTTAATCTTCTGTGACTCAGACACAAGTGAGCGTTTGAGATTTGATGACAGGCATCAAGAAGCACTTTTCACTTCATCCTCATATATGATTTTGTCATCTAAGAGACAGATCGCTGTCGCAAGCAACCCTCATTACATCAGTCCACAAAACACACACACACTCTCTGTCATTCTGCATCAGTCAAATCTGAGAGAATTTCAAGTGATTAAGTCAATAAATGTGTCCAAAAGAAGCAGCACGTTGTCACAGAGAACAGACGCGGCACAGACTCGACAAGACAAGAACTTTAGGATCTTCCAAGAAGGATGTATAGAAATCTGAAGGAAATGATCTCTCTTCCTGGTCTCATAACGTCAAGACGGGAGATGTGATAAGAAACGTGTGTACACAAAATAAAATCTAACAATGTAGGAGGACTACAGTTTAGAGATGAACAGATGATTGGTCGAAAGAAATAATAAATGTTTGTTTATTTAGCCTTGTTAAATAAGCTATTTCTTTCAATGTCATGCATTTTTATGATTGCAATATCTCCGCTCTTATGATGGCAGAGATCTGTCATCTGACTAGGGCTGCAACTAACGACTATTTTAATAGTCGACTAGTCACCGACTATTGAAACGATTAGTCGACTAATCGGATAATTATTCAATTTTTCTCAAATTTAGCATGAGATTGCTTTAATTATGTGGAAAATTATAGTAAACACAAGAAAGAAGGGGGTACTTCAATAAAAAATGCATATTTTGCTGCTGATAGGCCAATTCATACTAAAAGTAAATAAAAATGCCCTGTCTAAAACCAATTAGGCACAGTGCTCGGTCAGTACAGACATAAATGCATAAATTAAGAAACTCTATAATTTTTTTAATGGACAGGCACATTTGTTTTATAAGAAAAAATAAATTAAAATCAAGTAAACATTTTCTTCCTGTAAACCATCAGCAGCAATAAAACAGTAAACAAAAATGTATATCCAAAACAAAACGTATTGGCTTCCATGTTATTTAAATCTTACCGAGGCCAGCCAAACTCCGTTTCATTCAACTGTACTCAGTCTGCAGTGCGTCTACAGTCCGTGTGCGTTACGTATGCGGTGCAGAAGAAGCACAGACTCGTTTTGCTTTCACACAGAACGCGTTTGCAGTCCGTACATTGTGAACGTTCTAATCCGTTAACATGGGTGTGGAAAAAAAAAAAACGCACTGCAGACGGAGTATGTGTGAAACGGGCGTGTTTTGGTACGCGCAGCTGCTGCGTTGGACGCCGCCATTTCTGTATGTTATCGCTCAGCATAGAAGCTGCGTATGTGCGACTCTCGGCAGAAAGATGCCTCACTCGGTTGTCTGGCGACAACATCGACAATGAAATTCATTGTCGACTATTTCTATTATCGATTTTTGTCGACAACGTCGACGAATCGTTGCAGCCCTACATCTGACCAGTCAAAACAAGGTCTGGCGAATTAAATAAAAAAAAATATGGGTTATAAAAAACCTGAAGGCCAATTTTCCTGTTTTATAGCAGATAATAAAATCCCTGACTGGAAGTTCAAAAGTCACCCAAAAAATCAATGATCGTTAAGGACCTGCTGTAAATTCAGACCTTAGAAACATCACCTCTTGAGTTTTTAATATTCAATACTGATATCTGCCTGGAGGAAAAAAACAATGGCTGATGCGAACACGGACTAAGAAAATAAATCAATTTCATACGATAAAAAAATATATTTTGAAATATATTTCAAAATATACAAAAATTGGCCAAAAAATATATTTGCAAAAAATATATTTCAAAATATACAAAAATTGGCCAAAAAATATATTTGCAAAAATATATTTCAAAATATATTTATGTAAATATATTTTCTACAAATACATTTTTTGGCCATTTTTTGTATATTTTTGAAAATATATTTTAAAATAATTTAAAAACATATTTTGCCCTCCATATATTTCAATCCAACAAAATACATTTACATGTAACATTTTTTAAGAAAATCTTTATTTGATGTCTAAAACACAATACATTTTAATTAATGGATTTGATCTCCATCCACATTTTTCTGTAAGGTTGGAAATGTATTTTTGAAATCTAAAATATATTTTGGTTGACATGAAATATATTTTCTACTTCTAAAATATATTTTATTGAGCATTACAGATACAACATATATTTACCATATATTTAAAATGTATTTTGGCCAGGAAAAATATATTTTTTTACCGTATTGTAGAAGGTGATTTACAGCAATTTATGTCTGATCAGGAGAATCATAAAACCATCTGATAAATGAATAAATGTATACCTACTTTAACTTAAAAGGTGATCAAATTTGGTATCTGACTGCATGCCATATCAATATATCCATCCATCTATCTACATTTTTATGATGCTAGAAGTGCAATGCTTTAAATGAAAGTTTTGCCCTCTTACCACAAGAACCAAAACAAATAGCTGGAAATGTGTGATTTTAAGAAGCAACAGAACATTGGGGTATCATGTATATATGGAATGTGTTATACAAGATATAGCGTCACTGGGTAAAAATGTTAGAAAGTGACCTCTTGAGTCAATCATATAATGAGAGAGACTCCAGAGAACCATCTAATGTTTCCACAGAGCACTGCGGGGAAAACACGACAGGAAATTAATGGTGGATTTGTCTATGACATGACGGCCGGATTTAATTGTTTACTCAATATTTCAGAAGATGTGACCTCACTGAAAACGCAAACCCTGTGATTATCAAGGGCTGTTCCTCTGATATTACTATAGAGGGCGCTTTCTGTCTGTACTGTATCACTGTTTATATACTGTATTAGTGAATGTGTTGGACTTTTGAAACAAGCAGACAAAGTCCCATCTGCATTTGGGTGTTTTTGGTCCAATGTAAATGCAACTATTGTTTGCAGAGTGTTCAGGTTAAAGGCTTGTGAAACACATTTTTCACACACTTATATGCAATAATGTAATAATTCTTTATGTTTAAGCTACTATAAGTGATCCTGGACCACAAAACCAGTCTTAAGTAGTACGGGTATAGTTGAAGCAATAGCCAAAAATACATTGCATGGGTCAAGATTTTTTCTTTTATGCCAAAAATCATTAGGATATTAAGTAAAGATCATGTTCCATGAAGATATTTTGTAAATGTCCTACTGCAAATATATAAAAACTTCATTTTTGAGTAGTAGTACGCACTGGCTAGGAACTTAATTTGGACAACTTCAAAGGTGATTTTCTCAATACTTGGATTTTTTTTGCACACTCAGATGCCAGATTTTCAAAATAGTTCTATCTCGGCCAAATGTTGTCCCTCTATTTTGTTTTGTGGTCCAGCATCATATATATATATAGTTTATGAGCACTGTGTTGCATCTTAATGATTTAAATACATTTTAATTACATTTTATTATTGTTTATATGAATTTATTTTATTATATGCATGTTTTGATTATTTAATGATGATTTTTTTAATCCTTTTTTTTTTTTGCAAAGCATTTTGAATCACCATTTTGTATACAATGTGACCTTGGATCACAAAATGTAAGTAGCACGGTTATAATTAGCAATAGACAACAAAATTATATTTTTTTCTTTTACGCCTAAAATCATTAGCATATTAAGTACAGATCATGTTCCATGAAGATATTTTGTAAATTTTCTATGTAGTAAATATATCAAAACTTACACCTATTTGACGTGCACCTTTAGAGTCCAGATTTTCAAATAGTAGTATCTCGGTCAAATATTGCCTATCCTAACAAACCATACATCAATGGAAAGGTTATTTATTTAGCTGTCACGTGATTTATAAATGTCAATTCCCAGAAACTGACCCTTATAACTGGTTTTGTGGTCCAAAGTCATAAATGTACAGTATAAACAAACTTGTTTTTATTTTCTTTTTTCATTTTGTAATTTTTTTTAATACTTTAGATGCTACAGATCCCCAAATATTATTTAGTTTTACATATTTTATTCTTATTTTAATCAATTTCCTTTATGTATTTTCTTCTGCTTCAAAAACAGTAACTACAAAAATACAGCAAACCCATTAGTTTCACTTAAATGCTCAGAAACACGCATTTACTCCGTTTTATAACACAAAGAGAACACAAAGAGCTTAAAAGAGAAAAGTGAGTGCTTTATTACATTACTTGCTCTGATATTTCACAACGTGTGTTTAATTTCTGTACTGTTTGCACTTTTACTCATTTTATTATCCAAATTTGGCACTGCATCTTTTGCCGCCTCAGATAAAACATCCCCTAAAACGTGCTGTATACCAAAACTTGCGTGGTATTGCATAATATAACATGTACCGCACATTATTCATATGATTTTGACGTATATTTGCGCGTTTATTCGCCTATAGCAATACTTTCAATAAAACGCGGGTCGCCACTTCATGGCAGCCGCCATTTTGCGTTCACCCAAACGGACTATCTTTTGCAGTTCGATCGATTTAATAAACGAATTTAAATAATTTAAGAAGAACTTACCTCAAACTTTGTGGGAAATTTTCCAGGTATCATCACCTGTCGACCTGAGGTAAAATTCGCATGCTTCTTCCAGAGCTGATGGGGGCGATAGAGAGCAGACTGCAACGTAAACACAAAACACCTGCGTTCGAAATCTAAACAGATTTTTTGGAGAAAAATATATCTGAACATATTTTGATTGGTTAAGTATAAAGTGCAATATAATGTACAATATTCCGTATCAAATTAAACGGAGTTATACCTTTTTTAATGCGAGTTTGACACAATATTTTCCAGATGCAGGTGATGTTAGGTTGATTTCTCCGTCCGTGAGCAACACCTGAGAGACATTAAACACACTTTGTTGCACCTATTAGTTTTATTATAGGTGCTTACGAGTTTCTGTAGCCATAGTATCTATTATGGATCATTATTCATGTACTAATATAGGCTACCATGTAGATGCTAGCAGTGTGAACCGTTTGCGAGTAAAGCGAATCTTGAATCTCGTAAGTGATATATTGTCTCCCCCTTGTGGTCAAAATGACTCCTACATGTTTATATTTTAAATTATATACAGTTCAATGTAATTTTGAGTGTATTTCAATTTTTTACTCTGTGGAGTATTATAAAAAATATATATTTTCTTATAGTTCTTCTGTTTCCATAAACATATAACACAAAATACACCTTATAAATATAGGATGTAGGCCTATAATGTAAATAAAACGCATGATCAAATAATATGTTTTCTTATTATGATAATGATTATTAGTAGTAGTTATATTTTTGTTGATTTTAAATAATTAAAAGTACAGCAAGGGTGCAATAGAATAAACAAAAAATATTATATTATATTATAATATAAACAAAAAAATCAATCAAATAATAATAATAATAGAAATAAAGTTATTTGACATTTTATTTTTCAAAAATTCATAAAATTGTTTTGAGATATTTCCAGAACTATTTCCAGTTTATATTTATGTATAATAAATTTAGTAATTTTTTTAAAAATACGATACCAAACAAAATTGCATAACTTTGGACCTTGTATATGGAAACAAAAATAGGTAGATTCAGGTGATTTTAGTCTTTTAGATATTACAGCTCTATATTGTAATGTTTAAAGACAAAAAAAAAAAATATATATATATATATATATATATATATATATATATATATATATATATATATATATATATATATATATATATAAAATATTGTTTGGAAGATATTTAGTTTTTATAATGCTACTTTTGTTTTTTACTCATGTGTTTTTACCATATTTACGTACTAATATTTAATATTATTTAATAATTGCATTTAATAATTAATTATGTTTCATATTTTAATAACTATATTTTAAAAATATTTTAATAAATTTTGTTTGGTAATCTGGTGTCTTCATATTTATTTATTCCATTTTTTACACAGTTTTTCTCTAATATTTTCCACATGCACCGATAATGTTTCATTATTACTTTTGTTTTCTACTTATTATAATACTGTACTGTTAGGATTATGTACCATATTATTTATTTAAAAAAATTAATAATTTTAATTAAATTAGTTTAATCTAGTGTCATATTATTTATTTATTTTTATATATTTTTCTCTAACATTCTAGCATTTGTTTTCTCTTTAATACTGCAGTGTTGGGGTTATGTGCCATATTAAACATTTATAGAAATAATTCATTATTGTTACTTCAGTCATTTTTATTTTATTTTAATTATTTTAGTTACATTTATTAATTAATTTAATATTGAGTATGTTTCAGTCTGTGGAGTATTATTTATCTGATATTATACAGGCCTTTCAAAAACCCTTGATTTCTTGTATATAAGATATTTTTGTACAACATGTAACACAAAATGCACCATACAAATATAATAAAACGCATGGTAAAATATTTTAAAACATTAAGTTTAAATGCATGTTTTATTATTATTATTACTACTACTACTATGTATTTTTATTAATTTTAATGAATTACAAATACAGTAAGGATACAACAGAATAAACAAAAAAGTGATTATAGTATTTAAAATAAAAAAATCGAATCAAATTTTTTTAGAAATAACATAAAATAGTTTTTAGATATTGTTGATCTTCTGTTTTTAAAATTAAAAGCCTAGTACACACAGTGTAAAATAAAGATGCAAAGGGGTCCGTGTACTTTTTCGTTCATTCATTATTCAATTTCGGAATGAAAGATGAAATTTAAAAAAGAGTGCAGCTTGGTTTTTTGTTTAAAAGAAAAAAAGCAGAAATGGCTGTATTTTGTTTTCCAAATGTATTGTTGTCATCAAATAATAGTAATAGAAAATTGGACGCATTTCCGATCGTTTTTAATTTGTAATATTTATTTGTACATTTATTGTATTTCATTTGACTGATCCTGTCTTTACC
>NC_133365.1:54295632-54320632 GCF_049309525.1 Garra rufa
CCAGCAAGCAGCCCTGGCGAGTGCACTGCTGCCCCCGCGGCTCCTCCCTGGGCAAACCGGGATCACAAAAGAGCAATTTCTCACAGCTGTTAAGACGTTCTTTTCAGAATGGCTTTTCGACTGTGCGTTTCTGGGTGCGGTAGTTTCCTCTCCTCAGCGGACGGACATGAAAGCTGCCTCACGTGCCTGGGCTTCGAGCACGCTGACACAGCTTTCATGGATGGTTCATGCCCACACTGTGAGAGCATGACCATGGACACGCTGAAGTCCCGCCGCTCGTTCACGAGCCGGCTCCCCCCGCCTTCCTCCCGCAGTCGGCCGTTAAGCCGTCAATACTTTCCGGCCGCCGCAGTGAGGCCTGGGGGAGACATTCAAATTACCGTAAAGCCCAGCGGACTTCTCTACATCAGCGTGACCCCGTCGAGTTCCCGCAGCAGTACGCTTCCCCACCTGCCAGGCTGAGCGTCTCCTTCGGTGCTCCTGCAGAGAATGAGATGTCTAACGCAGCATCAGAGGGAGAGTCAGATGGTGAGACGTCTTCTCCATTGGCGCAGCGCCCCCTCGTGGTCGCTGCTCCTTTGGAGACTGATGTCGAGCTGTCGGCTATGCTCCTCCGGGCCGCCAGGGGGATCGGTTTGGAGGTTTCCAAAGAACCTCCGTCCAGTCCTTCCAGGCTGGACGATTGGTTCCTGGGGGGGGCACCGGTGGCCTAAACAACACCAGCTCCGTCCCCTGCAGAGATACTCGCAGCCCGACATCGAGCTCCCCGTGGGAGAGGGACGCCGCCCGCTCACCTCCGGAGCTCCGGCCCCGTGTTTCCTTCCTGAGCAGCATTTCCACTCCTCGGAACCAGACACGGAGCCGGATGTCGTCAGCGTGGGAATCGGGGAAGAACGTAAGCACTGCTCAATGCAGCCAGACTTTTCTCCAGGACGTTTATCCTTCTGGGATCAGTCCCCTTTCCCCCCCCCAGGCTGCCCCACCGCGGTCACGTTGGTCAACGTTCCCTTGATACCCCTGTCGACTCTGCTGGGAGCCTGGTTTCAGCTTCCCAGCCCCTCGCAGTGGTTGATACGGACGGTACGTCTCGGCTATGCGATTCAGTTCGCCAGGCGTCCCCCCAGGTACAGAGGCGTGTTTCACACTACTGTTCAATCAGACACACATGCCGCTGTCCTGTGTGCGGAGGTTGCAGTCCTACTGGCGAAGGATGCAATCAAGCCTGTCCCTCCAGCCGAGATGAAGTCAGGGTTCTACGGGCCCTACTTCATCGTGCCCAAGAAGGGCGGTGGGTAAAGACCCATCCTGGATTTCAGAGCACTGAATCGGCCCCTTCTCAGGCTGCCGTTCAAGATGCTCACTATGAGGCGCATGCTCACATGCATCCGCCCCCAGGATTGGTTTGCAGCCATCGACCTGAAGGACGCGTACTTTCACGTCTCGATTCTTCCTCGACACAGACCCTTTCTACGGTCTGCTTTCGAGGGTCGAACGTATCAGTACAAAGCTCTCCCATTCGGCCTCTCCATCTTCAACTATCTCGACGACTGGCTTCTCATAGCTCACTCGCGAGATCTGTTGTGCGAACAGAGGGACCTGGTGCTCCAGCACCTCAGCCGTCTGGGCCTTCAGGTCAACCGAGAAAAGAGCAAACTCTCCCCAGTGCAGAGGATCTCTCTTCTCGGTGTGGAGCTGGACTCGGTCGAGATGACAGCCCGCCTCACCAACGAGCGTGCGTTGTCGGTGCTAAACTGTCTGGAAACAATCAGACAAGAAACAGCGGTTCCTCTCAAAACATTTCAGAGGCTCCTGGGGCATATGGCAGCTGCAGCCGCGGTCATGCCGCTGGGCTTGCTTCATATGAGACCACTTCAGAACTGGTTATACGATCGAGTCCCGAGATGGGCATGGCACCGTGGCGCACTCCGGATTGGCGTTTCCCCGCAGTGTCGCCGCCTATTCAGCCCGTGGTCCGACCCTGCTTTCCTACGGGCAGGGGTGCCCCTAGGACAGGTGTCCAGGCACACCGTGGTCTACACGGATGCCTCCACCATGGGTTGGGGTGCTGTATGCAACGGGCAAGCAGCATCGGGCTCCTGGACAGGACCTCGACTGCAGTGGGATATCAATTGCCTCGAGTTGCTGGCGGTGTTTCTGGCCCTTCGCCGCTTCCGACCGGTGTTGCGTCAGAAACACATGCTTGTTCGTACCGACAGCACTGCGACTGTAGCTTACATCAACTGTCAGGGTGGTCTTCGCTCCCGTCGCATGTCACAACTTGCCCGCCGTCTGTTCCTTTGGAGTCAAACGTGGCTGAAATCGCTACGTGCCATTCAAATACCAGGGGAACTCAACCGTGTGGCCGATCAGCTCTCACGGCAGTCCACCCACCCTGGAGAATGGCGACTCCACCCCGAGACAGTCCAGCTGATTTGTAGCCATTTCGGGGAGGCCCAGATAGATCTGGAAAATCCCCTTGAGGAAGGACCATTCTTTCTCAGGAGATGGGCACAATTTGGCACCCGCGTCCCGATCTATGGAACCTGCACGTCTGGCTCCTGGACGGGACGCGTCAGACCTCGCTGGCCTCCCACAGGCCGTAGTAAACACTATCACTCAGTCCAGGGCTCCCTCTACAAGGCAGGCTTATGCACTAAAGTGGGGTCTGTTCGTCGACTGGTGCCCCTCTCGAGCAGAGGACCCCCAGAGATGCACGATTGCAGTTGTGCTTTCCTTCCTGCAAGAGATGTTGGAGCGCAGGCTGTCCCCTTCGACTCTCAAAGTGTACGTTGCGGCCATCGCAGTGTATCACGATGCAGTGGATGGAACATCCCTAGGTAAGCACCCACTGGATGTGAGGTTCCTTAGAGGTGCCAGGAGACTCAATCCTCCCATGCCGCACCTCGTACCCTCTTGGGACCTTTCCGTCGCCCTTCGTGGCCTGCAGGACGCTCCATTTGAGCCACTCGCCTCAGTTGAGCTAAAAAAAATATCTGTCACTCAAGACAGCGCTCCTGACGGCGCTGGCCTCCATCAAGAGGGTAGGGGACCTACAAGCCTTCTCTGTCGACGAAGTGTGCCTAGAGTTCGGGCCCGGCGATTCTCATGTTATCCTGAGACCCCGGCCTGGGTTATGTGCCCAAGGTTCCCACCACGCCTTTCCGCGATCAGGTGGTGAACCTGCAAGCTCTGCCCCTGGAGCCCCTTGTCTGTTTTGGAGGTCAGCAGAAAGGGAATGCTGTCTCTAAACAGAGGCTGGCCCACTGGGTGGTCGAGGCCATCTCCCTGTCTTATTTATACCAGGTAAAGCCATGCCGCTTAGGACTTCGAGCTCACTCAACAAGGAGTGTTGCCTCGTCCTATGCGTTGGCTCATGGCGCCTCTCTAACAGACATCTGCAGAGCTGTGGGTTGGGCGACACCTAATACCTTCGCCAGGTTTTATAACCTCTGCGTAGAAGCCGTGTCTTCTCGTGTCTTAATATAAGACATCAGGCAAACGGGAGACCGGCTGGTGCCGGCTTGCTGCGCCATTCCTTCGGGATCCGTGCGCCATTTCCCAGCTGTTCCCTCCAAGAAGCGAACCTGGGTCCTCCATGCCCCGCAGTCAGCCTAGTGTGGAGTAGTTACTGACTGTGCTCCTGCCGTGTCTCCTTCGCCCCGCAAGGTTGTGGCAAAATACTTCAGTATTATTCCCCCGGTCAGCCAGAAGGCCGTGGTTTCCCTCGTGTATCCCTAGCCCCTATGGATACATCGAATTATTCTCATTCCACATGTAAAATATCTCATGTGCTCCGCCCCCCCAACCCCTGCTTCAGTATAACTGGCATCCCTGTGGGGTCCCTACTCGGCCCCCAGGGCGTTGGGAAGGTTACGTTACAATAGCTGCCTGTGGTCACTTCTGAAAGGACCTGCCTGCACGTGGCGTTGGCGTAACGCAGCGTCAGGGTCGTGGCCTTTTCCATGGGTCTAAGTTCCCAATGTAACGTCGAACGGAGACGTTACATTCCCCTGCCACGACCTGACGTTGCGCTGACGCCGGGCTCTCCCGGCTCTTCAGCAAAAGCCTGTTTGAGTGGTGCGCGCCACCATCTTATAAACCCGTACGTACGGGGGTGTGGCTGGCACGCACACACCACTCGCCAATTTTCATTGGCCTTTTGAATAAGGCTCAGAGATGATTGCTCTCTCAAGCAAGATCCCAATGTAACGTCGAAGTGATTCGACTGAAGGGGAACAACAAATAAATCAGATTTGGGTGGGCTATTATTTTGTAATTCCACATCTGATAATCCTGAAACTCTGCTGCTAGCATTGTGGCAAGGTGCACTCTTAATCTGAGGTGAAAGTAGTCTGTGCAATCTAGAACTTTTATTTTTATAGCTTCTTAAAGTAGAGACAAAACAGTGTATAAACAGATTTGGGTGGGCTTTTATTTTGTAATTCCACATCAGATAATCCTGAAACTCTGCTGCTAGCACTGTGGCAAGGTGCACTCTCAATCTGAGGTGAAAGTGGTCTGTGCAATCTAGAACTTTTAGTTTTATAGCTTCTTAAAGTAGAGACAAAACAACAAATAAATCAGATTTGGATGGGCTCTTATTTTGTAATTCCACATCAGATAATCCTGAAACTCTGCTGCTAGCACTGTGGCAAGGTGCACTCTCAATCTGAGGTGAAAGTAGTCTGTGCAATCTAGAACTTTTATTTTTATAGCTTCTTAGAGACAAAACTGTGTATAAATCAGATTTGGGTGGGCTCTTATTTTGTAATTCCACATCAGATAATCCTGAAACTCTGCTGCTAGCATTGTGGCAAGGTGCACTCTCAATCTGAGGTGAAAGTAGTCTGTGCAATCTAGAACTTTTATTTTTATAGCTTCTTAAAGTAGAGACAAAACAACAAATAAATCAGATTTGGGTGGGCTCTTATTTTGTAATTCCACATCAGATAATCCTGAAACTCTGCTGTTAGCATTGTGGCAAGGTGCACTCTCAATCTGAGGTGAAAGTAGTCTGTGCAATCTAGAACTTTTATTTTTATAGCTTCTTAAAGTAGAGACAAAACAACAAATAAATCAGATTTGGGTGGGCTCTTATTTTGTAATTCCACATCAGATAATCCTGAAACTCTGCTGCTAGCACTGTGGCAAGGTGCATTCTCAATCTGAGGTGAAAGTAGTCTGTGCAATCTAGAACTTTTATTTTTATAGCTTTTTAAAATATAGAGAAAATAGTGTATAAATCAGATTTGGGTGGGCTCTTATTTTGTAATTCCACATCAGATAATCCTGAAACTCTGCTGCTAGCATTGTGGCAAGGTGCACTCTCAATCTGAGGTGAAAGTAGTCTGTGCAATCTAGAACTTTTATTTTTATAGCTTTTTAAAATATACACAAAATAGTGTATAAATCAGATTTGGATGGGCTCTTATTTTGTAATTCCACATCAGATAATCCTGAAACTCTGCTGCTAGCATTGTGGCAAGGTGCACTCTCAATCTGAGGTGAAAGTAGTCTGTGCAATCTAGAACTTTTATTTTTATAGCTTTTTAAAATATAGAGAAAATAGTGTATAAATCAGATTTGGGTGGGCTCTTATTTTGTAATTCCACATCAGATAATCCTGAAACTCTTCTGCTAGCATTGTGGCAAGGTGCACTCTCAATCTGAGGTGAAAGTAGTCTGTGCAATCTAGAACTTTTATTTTTATAGCTTTTTAAAATATAGAGAAAATAGTGTATAAATCAGATTTGGGTGGGCTCTTATTTTGTAATTCCACATCAGATAATCCTGAAACTCTTCTGCTAGCATTGTGGCAAGGTGCACTCTCAATCTGAGGTGAAAGTGGTCTGTGCAATCTAGAACTTTTATTTTTATAGTTTCCTAAAGTAGAGACAAAACAGTGTATAAATCAGATTTGGATGGGCTCTTATTTTGTAATTCCACATCAGATAATCCTGAAACTCTGCTGTTAGCATTGTGGCAAGGTGCACTCTCAATCTGAGGTGAAAGTAGTCTGTGCAATCTAGAACTTTTATTTTTATAGCTTCTTAAAGTAGAGACAAAACAACAAATAAATCAGATTTGGATGGGCTCTTATTTTGTAATTCCACATCAGATAATCCTGAAACTCTGCTGCTAGCACTGTGGCAAGGTGCACTCTCAATCTGAGGTGAAAGTAGTCTGTGCAATCTAGAACTTTTATTTTTATAGCTTTTTAAAATATAGAGAAAATAGTGTATAAATCAGATTTGGGTGGGCTCTTATTTTGTAATTCCACATCAGATAATCCTGAAACTCTGCTGCTAGCATTGTGGCAAGGTGCACTCTCAATCTGAGGTGAAAGTAGTCTGTGCAATCTAGAACTTTTATTTTTATAGCTTCTTAAAGTAGAGACAAAACAACAAATAAATCAGATTTGGGTGGGCTCTTATTTTGTAATTCCACATCAGATAATCCTGAAACTCTGCTGCTAGCATTGTGGCAAGGTGCACTCTCAAGATGAGATGAAAGTAGTCTGTGCAATCTAGAACTTTTATTTTTATAGCTTCTTAAAGTAGAGACAAAACAACAAATAAATCAGATTTGGGTGGGCTCTTATTTTGTAATTCCACATCAGATAATCCTGAAACTCTGCTGCTAGCACTGTGGCAAGGTGCATTCTCAATCTGAGGTGAAAGTAGTCTGTGCAATCTAGAACTTTTATTTTTATAGCTTTTTAAAATATAGAGAAAATAGTGTATAAATCAGATTTGGGTGGGCTCTTATTTTGTAATTCCACATCAGATAATCCTGAAACTCTGCTGCTAGCATTGTGGCAAGGTGCACTCTCAATCTGAGGTGAAAGTAGTCTGTGCAATCTAGAACTTTTATTTTTATAGCTTTTTAAAATATACACAAAATAGTGTATAAATCAGATTTGGATGGGCTCTTATTTTGTAATTCCACATCAGATAATCCTGAAACTCTTCTGCTAGCATTGTGGCAAGGTGCACTCTCAATCTGAGGTGAAAGTAGTCTGTGCAATCTAGAACTTTTATTTTTATAGCTTCTTAAAGTAGAGACAAAACAGTGTATAAATCAGATTTGGGTGGGCTCTTATTTTGTAATTCCACATCAGATAATCCTGAAACTCTGCTGCTAGCATTGTGGTAAGGTGCACTCTCAATCTGAGGTGAAAGTAGTCTGTGCAATCTAGAACTTTTATTTTTATAGCTTTTTAAAATATAGAGAAATTAGTGTATAAATCAGATTTGGATGGGCTCTTATTTTGTAATTCCACATCAGATAATCCTGAAACTCTGCTGCTAGCATTGTGGCAAGGTGCACTCTCAATCTGAGGTGAAAGTAGTCTGTGCAATCTAGAACTTTTATTTTTATAGCTTTTTAAAATATACACAAAATAGTGTATAAATCAGATTTGGATGGGCTCTTATTTTGTAATTCCACATCAGATAATCCTGAAACTCTTCTGCTAGCATTGTGGCAAGGTGCACTCTCAATCTGAGGTGAAAGTAGTCTGTGCAATCTAGAACTTTTATTTTTATAGCTTCTTAAAGTAGAGACAAAACAGTGTATAAATCAGATTTGGGTGGGCTCTTATTTTGTAATTCCACATCAGATAATCCTGAAACTCTGCTGCTAGCATTGTGGTAAGGTGCACTCTCAATCTGAGGTGAAAGTAGTCTGTGCAATCTAGAACTTTTATTTTTATAGCTTTTTAAAATATAGAGAAATTAGTGTATAAATCAGATTTGGATGGGCTCTTATTTTGTAATTCCACATCAGATAATCCTGAAACTCTGCTGCTAGCACTGTGGCAAGGTGCACTCTCAATCTGAGGTGAAAGTAGTCTGTGCAATCTAGAACTTTTATTTTTATAGTTTCCTAAAGTAGAGACAAAAAAACAAATAAATCAGATTTGGGTGGGCTCTTATTTTGTAATTCCACATCAGATAATCCTGAAACTCTTCTGCTAGCACTGTGGCAAGGTGCACTCTCAATCTGAGGTGAAAGTAGTCTGTGCAATCTAGAACTTTTATATTTATAGCTTTTTAAAAGCAGAAACAAAGAATATATATATATATATATCATAAATGTATATGTATATATGAGCGCTATGGTAAAAATCACGTTCTAGACGAGCTCTGCCATTTGGATCATTTCTCGGACGTTTTTACCGTAATACGCAGTTTATGCGCGACCGTCGAAATATATTGGCGGCTAGATTGACTGTGCTTTTCGACTTGGCGGCTGGCCTGACCGCAGTTATTTGTCAGAGTGCCGATTCTGTGAGCCCGCTCAATTACCAGAGATTCCCGCGATTCCAATCCTAGAGCCTCTGGTATCCACTTCTCCAAAAATGTTACTGTGTCCTGGCCCTCTGCTTTCTCCGGCAGGCCCACCAGTCTTATGTTGTTCCGTCGACTTCTGCATTCCAAATCTTCCACTTTGGTTGAAAGCGTTTTAACAGTATTTTCCAACGTGCTCACTCTGGATAACAGCCCACTGACGTTATCTTCGGTATCCGAAATGCGTTGCTCAGCTTGTGCTATACGCCCTGTGCATTCCTTTATCTCCTTACTTATCTTCGTAATTATTGCTTGGACTCCATCGATTTTTTTATAAAGTCCACTTTTCAAGGACATTATAGCTTTCATAATATCTTCGTTATTTCCACCCGAAGTTACTACTTCGTCATCATCTTCGTCAGGGCCGTCTCCAGCTGCCATGGCGTCGGTGGTTTCTTCACCCTCGGAATATTCATCTTCATTTCTTGCCTTTTTCTTGTCTTTCTTGGCACCTTTGCGTGACATTTTACCTCCCTATGCTTTTATATTCGTGTTGCTTGACTTTAAATACAATTCTGATTGGTATTGTAGGATTAATCACAAAGTAGCAGCAGAGCTAAAAAGTTACGACCTCTTAGCACCTCGCCATAACCGGAAGTCCGAAAATGTATTTTTTAAAAGAAATTATTGTTAAATTATAGAATTTTTGTTACTTCAATAAATTAGTTAATTAAATTAAACATCATATTATAACTAAATTTAATTTTACCAATTAAACACAAAAGAAAACCAAAAAAATGTAAAATGAAAGAAAAAAATTAATTTGGGAAAAATACAACGTAATTTTGTAAAAAATAAATAAATAGATAAAATAATAAGTATATTATAGGGCCTTAAAAATCTGAAAACTTTAAGCTAAATTGTTTTATTGTTTCAATTCAATAGTCAATTCAATTAATATGCTTTATTATTCAAATTTAACTTTACCGAAAAATTTAAATGAAAAACAAAAATTCAGAAAAATGTAAATGAAAATAAATAAATTAGAAAAATATAAAACTTAAGTCATAATTTCAACTTTTTATCTCTTAATTACGACTTTTAAAGTCATAATTTTGACTTTGTATCTCATAATTATGACTTAAGTCAACTTTTTATCTCGTCATTATGACTTAAGTCATAATTTCAACTTTTTATCTCACAATTACGACTTAAGTGTCATAATTTCGACTATGTAAGTCAATTTCAACTTTGTATCTCATAATTATGACTTTAAGTCAATTTAGACATTTTATCTCATAATTTCAACTTTTTATCTCTTAATTACATCTTTAAAGTAATAATTTTGACTATGTATCTCACAATTATGACTTAAGTGTCATAATTTCAACTTTTTAAGTCACAATTTTTAATTTTGTCTCGTAATTAAAATTGTACCGCTACTAAAAAGTCATAATTATGAGATAAAAAGTTTCAATTATGACTTAAGTAAAAATTATGACTTTTAAAATAACAATTTCGACTTTGTATCTCATAATTATGACTTAAGTCAACTTTTTATCTCGTCATTATGACTTAAGTCATAATTTAAACTTTTTATCTCACAATTACGACTTAAGTGTCATAATTTCGACTATGTAAGTCAATTTCAACTTTGTATCTCATAATTATGACTTTTAAAGTCAATTTAGACATTTTATCTCATAATCAACTTTTTATCTCTTAATTACGTCTTTAAAGTAATAATTTTGACTATGTATCTCACAATTATGACTTAAGTGTCATAATTTCAACTTTTTAAGTCACAATTTTTACTTTTTGTCTCGTAATTAAAATTGTACCGCTACTAAAAAGTCATAATTATGAGATAAAAAGTTTCAATTATGACTTAAGTAAAAATTATGACTTTTAAAATAACAATTTCGACTTTGTATCTCATAATTATGACTTAAGTCAACTTTTTATCTCGTCATTATGACTTAAGTCATAATTTAAACTTTTTATCTCACAATTACGACTTAAGTGTCATAATTTCGACTATGTAAGTCAATTTTAACTTTGTATCTCATAATTATGACTTTTAAAGTCAATTTAGACATTTTATCTCATAATTTCAACTTTTTATCTCTTAATTACGTCTTTAAAGTAATAATTTTGACTATGTATCTCACAATTATGACTTAAGTGTCATAATTTCAACTTTTTAAGTCATAATTTTTACTTTTTGTCTCGTAATTAAAATTGTACCGCTACTAAAAAGTCATAATTATGAGATAAAAAGTTTCAATTATAACTTAAGTAAAAATTATGACTTTTAAAATAACAATTTCGACTTTGTATCTCATAATTATGACTTAAGTCAACTTTTTATCTCGTCATTATGACTTAAGTATGTCATAATTTTGACTTTGTATCTCATAATTATGACTTTTGAAGTAAATTTTGACTTAAGTCATAATTTCAAAGTCCTAATTTAAACTTTTTATCATAATTTTGACTTAAGTATGTCATAATTTCGACTTTGTATCTCATAATTATGACTTTTGAAGTAAATTTTGACTTAAGTCATAATTTCAAAGTCCTAATTTAAACTTTTTATCATAATTTTGACTTAAGTATGTCATAATTTCGACGTTGTATCTCATAATTATGACTTTTGAAGTAAATTTTGACTTAAGTCATAATTTCAAAGTCCTAATTTAAACTTTTTATCATAATTTTGACTTAAGTATGTCATAATTTCTTTTTATCTCGTAATTATCTCGACTTTTTAGTTGCGGTATATTGTGCTTTGTCACCTGTAAACGACAGCCGGGATCCTCTTCCATGATCTGAACGCCGCCACGTTCTCCAGCTCTTGGTCGGTGACGGCAGCAGGCACGATTATTTGCTCTGGGTAACTGGCACAAAGCCTGCGGGATCAGAAACGCATGCGTGTCATGATGAAGCTCTTGTGTCTGCTGCTGCGAGGAGGTTTGTGTGTTTCTGGTTTTCACCTGTAGTTGCTGTTGATGTTGGAGATTCTCCAGGCACTGTGTGTGTCCAAGCCCATCCTCTCCAGCTCTCGCTTGAACCTCCGCTGATGTCCTCCTGCAAACACACACGAGATTTAGGCTTTCAAATCATGTGAGTATTGACTTTGAACTCACACCAGATTTACAAAACACAGTTTGTTTGTGTGGATCTTGCATCAAGCTCGACATGAACGCCAACATTGCAAAACATTGTTTTGATAAGCAGAATTAGTGCCAGTGTTCTTTTAGTATTATTCATAAAGTGCATACTATATACTGGTATGTATTAGTACTACTTATAGATTTTTATTAATATTTAAAATCAGCTCTTATTTTTATATTTTAGTTTTAATTTTAATTGAAAGCTTTTAACTAATTTTAGTTATTTTAATACATCAGTTGAAACTAAATAAATATGAGAAATGCTTTCATTGCAACGTTTTAATAATAATAAATATATGATAAACATGAAATATTAAAAATAATATAATATTTTTTCAAATATTTATAATGGTATTATTATACAAGTATATTTTTTAAATTTTTAATTTATTTCAGTAAATGTTTGTTTTATTACAAGGATTTTTTTTAGTAATTTTACTATGTGCTTTTGTCATTTGTATTAGTTTTATTTATTTATTTTTAATTTAACTACTTAGGTATATTTTTATTTTTTTTCCCAGTTTTAGTGCTTCACCTTAAACTTAAATTTAATTTTTTTATGACATTTGTAACTTTGATTAGAAAATTGTAATATTTGTATTTTATTTTAGCTTTATTTCAATTAACAAAGAATTTATTTTATAAATTGTTGTTAAATTCAAGAAGTTTCATGGTTTTAATAAATACATCCATTTAAGTGACATGCTTTATTAATAATATTATTTAATAAATAAAACAAAATTCAGACAAATTAAAAATAAAACAAATATATATATATATGATAATAAACTGTTTTAATAAACTGGTTTCAATTAATTAGTTAATTCAATTAACATATTTTTGTTTCTAAAATTGTAAAATTGTACCAATACAAAAATCCAGAACTAAATTGAAAAACAAAAATTGAGAAAAATTTAAATGGAAAATACATAAAACAGAAATAAAATGTAAATTTTAGGGCCCTTAAATTTTAAATAAATCATTGTTAAAATGTGTAAATTTGATGGTTTCAATTAATTAGTTATTGCAATGAACAAGCTTTTTTGTACTAAAATGTAATTTTGCCAATAAAACACAATCCAGAAAAAAAGTAATTTAATAGCTTTTGTTTAAACAAAACAGAATCCATAATAAAAATAAAAATGAAAAACAAAAATCTAGAAAATTCAAATAAAAATAAAAAACATAATTTTGGAAAAAATAAAAATAAACAGTAATCCAGAAAAAATTAAATGGACATTACAGGGCCCTAAAAATAAATAAATTGATGTTAAAATGTGTAAATTTGATGGTTAAAATTAATTAGTTATTTCATTTACCAATAAAACAGAATCCAGAAAAAATTAAATGGAAAAAAAAAATTAAAATGTAATAGCTTTTGTTTTAATTAACGATGACAATCCTGCCTAGCAAGTGCAAATAAAATTTAAATGCATTTTTTTGATCAATTTAAGACATTTAAAAAAATAATACATTTAACAAAAAATAAATAAATAAATGTCACACAAAACAACATTATTATTGTTATTGTTGTAGTTTTGTGGTGCTTTTTGTCATTTTTAGAGCTCAACAGCATCCATCCTCATTTACTTTCACTGTATGAGAAAGAGCAGCATGAACATTTTTCTAAACATCTTCTTTTTCTTTTCTGTTCCACAGAAGTAAACCAGTTTAAAGCCAACCACTTGTAAAACCTAAATGTCCAGCTCTGAAATGTGTGTACCTGCACGGCAGATCCCATCATGCACCTCTCTGTCCTCCGCCGTCACGCTTGCGCTACACGAGAGGAAGGCGAAGGCGAAGAGCTCCTCTAAACGCGACGGCGGCCGAACGACTGCACTGATCCTCCTCAGCCAATCCTGACACTGCTCCGCCGACAGGAAGTTACACCTGAACACAGATCGGACAAACCCTGCAGGTTACCATTTAATGATGATACACTTTACTAATAAACATGCTATTATGCTCGATTCATCAATGCACATTATTTATTTGATAAATAAAATTATTTAGAAAAAAAAAGCTCCTAATTGCAACACAAAAGTCAGATTTGTGAGATAAAAAGTCACAATTGACTTTTTATTTTTGTTTTGTTTTTTATATATAACTATTTAGGTTCAATATATTTTTAACTTTTATTTTTTTTTATTATTATTTTTATTTCTTTTTTCAGTTTATTTATTCTTTTATTTATTTACCAGTTTTAGTGCTTTAGCTTAAACTTATTTAATTTAAAAATTAAAAACAAAAATTTAAATTCTAATATTTATATTTCATTTTGGCTTTATTTCAATTAACAAAAATATTTTCATTAGTATTAGTTACGACCATGACAAGTTTGAGACAATTTAAGACCATTTTAAATAATAAAGTCCTTAAAATGGATTTATGATTTATATTCTGTTTTACATTTTAACCAATTATAAAACCTTCAATAAAAAAATAATTTTTAGGGCCCTATCATTTAGATTTTATGTTTACCATTTTTTAAAATTAAGTTTTAGTAACAAAAAAGCATGGTCTTTGAAATAACTAATTAATTAAAACCATCCACTTTACACATTTCAACAACAATTTATTAAAAGATTAACAAAACTTACATTTTTAATAAACTGAACTTTTGTTTTATTGGTTAGAAATTTTAGCAATAAAGAAGCTTCTACAAAACTTCTACAATTTGACAACAATTTATTAAATTTTTAGGGCATTTTTTATGGGGGAAAAAAACTTAAATTGTGAAATGCAAAGTCAAATGTGAAATTGAATTGTGAAGTATAAACTCAGAATTGCAAAATACAAAGAAAGATAAAAAAAAGTCAAGCAATTCAAAGAAGAAAGTTAAGTTAAAAATGCAAAATTGTGTGATACAAACTTATATAGTTTGACTTGTGTGAGTTGTGATATAAAAATTGTTTTTATTTGTTTCATTCTGTGGCAAAAACAGGCTTCCATGTATTATTTCAAAGACAAACAGTTTGTCTTTTTATAATGTGTCATACATTTTCCTAATGCCCAATGCAGCAGTGAGGATATTTGTTAGTCAAAGCAGACGTACCTGATGAGCTTACAGTCTTTACAGGTGAGATGCAGCTGCGTCAGTTCCCGACACTCCACACTTTCAATCAGCTGCAGAGGAACCTGAACACAATCACAGAAAACAACAAAAACATCACATCATTTTTAAGCCCATTATTTATTATTTTTAATTCGTACGGACAATCAGTGTTATTTTAGTGTCACTGAGTTAGTTTTATTTAATTTTTTTTTATTTAATATTTTCCATTTTTATGTAAATCTTTATTTTTGTGTGTAGTTTTCTTTTAATTTTTAAAATATTTAACATAATATTTAAAAAAAAAAATTTAATTTAGTTTTATTTGTATATTTTCCATTTTCGTTTTAATTTTGTGTATTTTTTTCAGTTTCCTTTGATGTTTTTTTTAAATATATTTATTGCCGCTTTAGGTATTTTAAACATTGTTACACTAAATTAACTGCTATAGAAACATTCTAGATTTTTCTTTTAATTTCAAAAATATTTAAAGTAATATTTTTAATTTGGTTTTCTTTAATGTTTAATTTATTGTCGTTTTAGGTATTATAAACATTGTTTCCAGAGCAGTTTTCCTTTAATTTGTTAAATATTTAAAAAAATATTTTTATTTAGTTTTTACTTATAATTTTATTTTTTTTTTATATAAAAAAATAACATTTATAACTTATATAGTTTGACTTGTGATATCTAAACATATTTTAATAACATTTGGTTTTATTTTTTAATTTTCTTGTTAATTTTTTTTTATTTTATATATTTTTATTTTTTATGTTTTCTTTAATGTTTTTTAAAATACATTTATTGCCGTTTTAGGTATTTTAAACATTGTTACACTAAATTAAAACTAGAATGTTTCCACAGCAGTTTTCTTTATTTGTGTATATATATATATATATATATAATTTTTTTTTTTTTAATTTGGTTTCCTTTTAATATTTTACATTTTCATGTTATTTTGTGTAATTTTTTATGTTTTCTGTAATGCTTTTTAAAAGTATATTTGTTGCGGTTTTAGGTACTTTAAACATTGTCACACTAAATAAAACTAGAAATGTTTCCATTGTAGTTTTCTTTACTATTTGAAAAAAATTTACTATTTTTTTTACTTATAATTTTTTTAATTAAAACATTTTTTTAAATATTTTATTTTCAGTTAAAATTTGTTTTATTAAAGTAACAGAAATGTTTACTTAGTTTTAAATGTATTCATTTGAATTTGCTGACCTTCCAAAGATCTAAAATAGAATTTGCTCATATTCAAACTTCATGTCTGTAGAGCATTTGTATATTTTGAAATGAATTTGATGAAAGCTGCAGCTGCTTTATGATCTGTTGTGCTGATATTTCAATCTTTTTAATGATCTTTTCCAGATTCTATGCTAAGAGTCTTCATTTGTGCTCCACAGAAGAAAGCAAGCCTAAATGAGGGTGAGTAAACGATGACAAGAGTTTGTTGGATGAACCTGAAATGGTTTATATTATGCAACGTCACAACTGGGAACAATAACATTCAAACTATGCGTCAAATTAAAACTAATTATGTGCTTTGTAAACCACAATAAAGGCAACAATGGATCATTTTAAAACAAGAACATTGAAACTGTGAACAAACAAGTGTACTTCGTGACAAAGACTGTATCAGGCACTGAGTATGTATATTAAATACTGTTCAAGTGGTTTACTTTATTCATTTGATTAATAAAATCAGAGTGAGACAGCAGAGACTCCGCCCACAGGTTCTTCTGATTGGCTGTGATTAGTGATTGACATTTTGGACAGACCAGTTGCTCATCGCTGCAATCTTATCAAATCGTGTCTGGTGCGAACACTGTTCTGGTTCAGATAGTCAGATAGTCAGGTGCTGTTGTGTGTAAGAGAAACACTCACATTGATGACATTGTCTTGTAGTTTGATGTGAAGGCGGTAGCTGGTTAAGGCAATGACAGACTCCTCTGCTCTCCCCACATGTTCCACACTCTCGCCATGCAGCAGCGGGAACGGGATCTGCCGTTACACACACTGTTATCAAATCAGGTTTATCACACACAATTATTTGAACTTTTTGCACTTTGCTGGATTCTCTTTTAATGCTTAAATTTTATGCATCAAAAATGGATTCAAGTAATCAAGAAATGGATATATTCAAAAAGCTTCTTTTTTTTTTTAAATGATCAAAAATGTAAGTAATAAAAAAACAGAAATACTCAAAGCAAAAAAACTAAAATCATCAAAAAATGAATGAAGTAATTAAAAAAATTAAAATACTCAAAATGCAAAAAAAACCTAAAAGCATCAAAAAATGAATGAAGTAATCAAAAAATTAAAATACTCAAAAAGAAAAAAATTCTAAAAGAATCAAAACTTGAAGTAATCAAAAAATAGAAATACTCAAAATGCAAAACAATTCTAAAATCATCAAAAAATGATTGAAGTAATCAAAAAATAGAAATACGCAAAAAGAAAAATATTCTAAAAGAATCAAAACTTGAAGTAATCAAAAAATAGAAATACTCAAAATGCAAAACAATTCTAAAATCATCAAAAAATGATTGAAGCAATCAAAAAATAGAAATACTCAAAATGCAAAACAATTCTGAAATCATCAAAAAATGATTGAAGTAATCAAAAAATAGAAATACGCAAAAAGAAAAATATTCTAAAAGAATCAAAACTTGAAGTAATCAAAAAATAGAAATACTCAAAAAGAAAAAAAATTCTAAAAGCATCAAAGGTTGAAGTAATAAAAAATGGAAATACTCAAAGCATTTTCTTTCTAAAATCATTAATAACTGAAGTAATCAAAAAATGGTGGTACTTAAAAAGCAAGACATTTTCTAAAATCATAAATTATTGAAGTAATCAAAAAAAAGAAAATACTCAAAAGCAACTGATTTTCTAAAAGCATCAAAAATTTATTAAAGTAATCAAAAAAATAAAATACTCAAAAAACAAATACAATTCTAAAATCAGTAAAAAAATAAGTAATCAAAACATGGAAATACTCAAAATGCAAAAAAAATCTAAAATCATAAAAAAATTGAATTAATAAAAAAAAATAGAAATACTCCAAAAAAAATCTAAAAACATCAAAAGTTGAAGTAATAAAAAAGGAAATACTCAAAGCATTTTCTTTCTAAAATCATTAATAACTGAAGGAATCAAAAAGCAAGACATTTTCTAAAATCATCAAAATTGATTAAAGTAATCAAAAAAGCAAATGAAATGCTAAAATCAGCAAAAATGATTAAAGTAATCAAAAAATGGAAATACTCAGACAGCAAACAAAAATAATCAAAAAATGATTGCAGTTCTAAAAAAAATAGAAATATTTAAAAAGCTATTTTTTTAATCTTCAAAAAATTTAAGTACTCAAAAAGCAAAACAATTTCTAAAATAATCAAAAAATTACTGAGGAAATAAAAATAGAAATACTTAAAGCAAAAAAAAAGGAAATACTTAATAAGCAAACAATTGTAAAATCATCCAAAAATTAGAGATTGATGTTATCAAGAAATGGAAATTCCTTACAAATATTTTTTGTTAGTATTTATTTTTTATTAGTTGTAATTATTATTAATAAAAACGTTTTAAAAAGTGTTTAATTAATATTATTAATATTTCTAATATGTATTATTATTATATTACCATATTATTATTAAATACCATCCTAGGACATCCCATGTTATACTGTACATTTTATTTTTATACCTGGATTCTGTGATTCTGCTCTCATTTTTCACATTGCAATATTCATAAGGCTTCACATTACCAAAAATGTCTTAAAGAGGAGCTTAATGAACAATGAAAACATACTGTAACTCAAGACAGGACAGATATTATTATTATTATTTATCTAAAGCGTAGTGATACCTGCTCGTCCTGCTGTACGGGGCTCCCATGGGCCTCCAAACTCTGCTGCAGCTCTTCAACCTTCAAAACACAAGCATGGTGTTTGAGAAAAGCCATCAGCAGTGATGTGAGAGCAGTATAAAAGCTCATGTAAAGCAGGGTTAGAGGTCTTACCATGACCCCGGGACGAGCGGGCAGAGAGGATCACAGTCCCACAGACGGCAAACGCACCGACCGACCTGAGAGACGCAAGACAAACATTTACTACAAGATCTGAAATCACTCAGATGATCATTTAGATACTAGTTTTCTAGAATTTATTTTAGATTATAGATTTATTCACATTTTTTGGCTGGTGCTTTTAAAAACAGGACTGAACTGCTGATATCCAGTGACACAATGAAACATTTCATCATCTGTTGCTGAATCATGCCGATCGTTTCAAAGCAGATCAATACAGTGACGCTGTTATATGAGACTGAACCTATAGATCTTATGGATTTACCTTAAACAGCACTTCAGTGATTCTACACTAGAGGAGTAAATCTAACCCCAAAACAATAATCAATTATGTTTTACATGAAGAAAATGAAGACTGTTTTAGTACCATCTTTATTTTCAAGTCAATGCAAACTCTCAATGTCGTAAAACTATAATAATATATATCTATGATATAACAGGGTCATTAATTGAAAACTAAAATATATATTGCATTAAATGCTCATTTTCATGTTGTTTACCTTTTACTAAAAAACTAAAACTAATTAATAAAAACAATATAGACATAAATAGAAAACAAAAATGTAAAAAAAAAACTAAAAGTAACAAAATATAAATATAAAATATTTATAATATATAAAATATAAAAATAAATATAAAATAATATTAATAAAACTACAATATCTCAACGATACTAAAAAAACTGTATTATATAAAATAAAATAATATACAATCATGTTCTAATAAATCAAAAATAAAAACTGAAACAAAATAAAAATTGACTGAAATATTAAAACATTTTATTTCAGTTTTTAATTTTCATATCGTTTAACTTGATGTACTAAAAAACTAAAATTAAAATTAAAATAATGAAATATATATATATATATATATATTACAAAAAGGTGAAAAAAGCACAAATTACTAAACGTAACTAAAATAATGAAAATATGAAAGTATAAACTAAATGTATTACATAAATATAAAAATACATTCTTAAAATATGAATAATAACTATAATAGCACATATTCTATTTAATCAGCACAAAAAACAAATATCTTCATGATATATAAATACTTTACCATTTAAATATATACTTTTTGCATAAAATGCAAATTGCAATTAAATGCTCATTTTCATGTTGTTTACCTTTTACTAAAAAACTAAAACTAATTAATAAAAACAATATAGACATAAATAGAAAACAAAAATGTAAAAACAATTACTAAAAGTAACAAAATATGAATATAAAATATTTATAAAATATAAAAGTATAAATTCAAACATAAATATAAAATATAATAAAATAATATTAATAAAACTATAATAATATCTCAACGATACTAAAAAAAACTGTATTATATAAAATAAAATAATATACAATCATGTTCTAATAAATCAAAAATAAAAACTGAAACTAAATAAAATTTGACTGAAATATTAAAATATTTTATTTCAGTTTTTAATTTTCATATCGTTTAACTTGATGTACTAAAAAATTAAAATTAAAATAATGAAATATATATATATATATATATATATATATATATATATAACAAAAAGGTGAAAAAAGCACAAAAAATTACTAAACGTAACTAAAATTATGAAAATATGAAAGTATAAACTAAATGTATTACATAAATATAAAAATACATTCTTAAAATATGAATAAAAACTATAATAGCATATATTCTATTTAATCAGCACAAAAAACAAATACCATCATGATATATAAATAATTTACCATTTAAATATATACTTTTTTGCATAAAATGCAAATTGTAATTAAATGCTCATTTTCATGTTGTTTACCTCGATGTACTAAAAAACTAAAACTGAAATAAAAAAAAATAAAAAATATACATATATAGTAAAAAAATATACAAAAAGTAACTAAATTAAAACTGAACATAAAAGTATAAACTCAAACATAAATATAAAAATAAAATCTCAAAATATTAATAATAACTATAATAGTATGTTCTATTAATCAGCACAAAAAACAAATACCATCATGATTTATAAATACTTTACAATTTAAATATATATTTGTTGCATTAAATGCAAATTGCAATGAAATGCTCATTTTCATGTTGTTTACCTTGATGTACTAAAAACTAAAACTGAAATAAAAATAAATAAAGAAAAATAGACATATATATAGAAAACAAAAATGTCAAAAAATGCACAACAAAATTACTAAAAGTAAACTGAAAATAATAAAACAATCATCTAAAAGTATAAAGTGTTAACATAAATATAAAAATAAAATCTCAAAATGTTTATAAAAACTATAATAGTACATATGTTCTATTTAATCAGCACAAATAAATTAATAAAAACAAATACTGTCATAATATAAAAATTCAGTTTTTTGCATTTTAATGCATATTTAATTCATATATAAAGTCAACAATGCAAAAATGTTCAATGAAATAATTATTACATTATATTGCCCTTATAGGAACATTTTTGGCTTATTTTTTTGCATTGAAATATGTCCTGACCTTGACATTGTCAGACTTCATTATGACAACAAAGCACATGACAAAGAGATTTATAAATGATTTTACAGGAGTCAGGTAAGGTCTCGCCGATCACAGAGACGTAACTGCAATACATCTTATCTTATCTTCAGAAAAATACAACAAAAACATATAACAGATTTTCATTAATACAATGCACATGAAATGAAACTGCACGATGAAAGCATTAGTTTTCCTTTGCTAACAACCTCAAAATCTGATCAACTATGCAAGTGAACTAAGTCTTCATCTGTAACACACCTGCACTAACATGCACACATTCCATGCACTGCATTTCTGACACATGATATTATAGTAAAGGTCTACAGACCTGCTTCTGGATCTGAATCTGTGTTGAGAAGACGCTCTGAGAAAGAAAAACTCTGCAAGAAAGACAGGTTAAAAAAAGACATTAAAAGAAAATTAAAAATGCAACATAATCAGATCATGTGACAATGCAACACACTTTCATTTATCACTGCATCGCATACTACTTGAGGAAAAACAGGAAGCAGAATAACGCAACAGAGAAGTTTCAAAACAATGACAGAAGATAAGTCTTGCATTATGAAAACGTAAGGCTTCATATGTTGCATTTAATGAATTTCTGCTCTGATTTTAGACCTTTTAAGGCTTAAAAACTTTTTAAAACCTGCAGAAACTCTGATTAATGTGTGTCAGATTTTCAGAAGTAAAGTAGGCCATGATCAGAATTCACAGTCCACCAATAATAAACAAGAGGGTGGATTACAAATAAAACAGGTTTTGAAGGACAGGTCAAACCTGAGCAGCATTATGGTTCAAACACACACATGCGTGGCTATTCATGCTGATGGGAATGTACACTAATCAAAGAACATGCAAAGAAAGGTCATGCAAACAAAAGCCTTGTTGTGCTGTTCCTGACAAGCTAATATTAACTGACAAACCACATATAATGATAGATATGTTATCATGGCTTTCAACAGCTCAATCCTGCGGGAACAAATTTGCTCAAAGTGTTTTAGTATTGCAAGAGCGTCTAATCTCACAATAATCCATTTGCAGAAGTTTTTGATTTTCAATGTTTTTTTTAAAGAAGTCTCTTTTGCTGCCTAAGCCTGCGTTTTTTTTATTCAAGGTACAGCAGAAAAGTAAAAAATGTGAAAAGTTTTTACTATTTAAAATAACTGCTTTCTAATTGAATATATTTTAAAGTGTAATTTATTTCTGTGATCAAAGCTAAATTTTCAGCATCATTACTGCAGTCTTCAGTGTCACATGATCCTTCAGAAAGCATTCTAAGATGCTGATTTGCTTCTCAAGAAACATTTATTATTATTATCAATATTTGAAACAGTGAAGTACATTTTTTCAGGATTCTTTGATGGAAAGAAAGATCCAAAGATCTGCATTTATCTGAAATAAAAAGATTTTGTGTATATATATATATATATATATATATATATATATAAATCATAGAAATATTTTTTTTTTATTTAGCAAGGATGCTTTAAGTTATGGAAGCCCGTTTCCACCACTCAATAAAAAATAAAAAAGGTAATTACAACTTTTTAGCTCACAATTCTGACTCTCTTACTCTTAATTTTTTTCTCAGAACTGTAAGATATAAACTCTCAATTGCAAGTAATAAAATCTGAATTGCTGGATATAAAGTCAGAATTGCAGGATATAAACTCACAATTGCGAGTTATAAAGTCCAGTTATGACTAATAAAGACTAATATGTTCACAGAATTGCTAGTTTATATCTAACAATTCTGACTTTAATTTACAAATGTGAGTTTATATAATTGCGACTTTACTTATATAATGCAATTCTGACTTTTTTTTCTCAGAATTGTGAGATATAAAGTTCAGTATTCGCAATTGTGAGTTCATATCACACAATTGCGACTTTATTTCTCAAAACTGCGAGTTTATATCATGCAGTTCTGACGTTATTTCTCAGAATTGCGACTTTATATCAGATTTCAGATTTTATTCAGCGGCAGAAACAGGCTTTCATAATAAATTGATCAAAAGTAATGAAGACATTTATGTTACAAAAGATTCCTATTTCAGATAAATGCTGTTCTTCTGAACTTTCTATTCATCAAAAAAGCTGTTTTCAGCATAATAATAATAATAATAAATGTTTTGAGCAGCAAATCGGAATATTAGAATGATTTCTGAAGGATCATGTGACACTAAAGACTGGAGTAATGATGCTGAAAATTCAGCTTTGCTCACAGAAATAAATTACACATTAAAATATATTCAAATAGAAAGCAGTTATTTTAAACAGTAAAAATATTTCAGAATTTTACAGTTTTTGCTGTACTTTGGATTAAATAAATGCAGGCTCAGTCACTTCTTTAAAAAAAAAAAAAAAAAGAATTGCAGGATATAAACTCACAATTGCAAGTTATAAAGTCCAGTTATGAGCTGAAAAAAAAAGACTAATATGTTCTCAGAACTGGAGTTTATATCTAACAATTCTGACTTTAACTCGCAATTGTGAGTTTATATTATTGCAACTTTCTTTATTTGTATTATGCAATTGCAACTTTATTTCTCAGAACTGCGAGTTTATATCATGCGATTCTTACTTATTTTTTCAGAATTGTGATTTCATTCAGTTTTTATACAGTGGCAGAAACTGGCTTCCATATTAAATTGATCAAAAGTGATGATTTAGACATTTATAATGTTACAAAATATTTCTATTCATCAAAAAAAAAATACTCAGCTGTGTTCAGCATAATAATAATAATTAATGTTTTTGAGCAGCAAATCGGAATATTAGAATGATTTCTGAAGGATCATGTGACACTAAAGACTGCAGTAATGATGCTAAAAATTCAGCTTTGATCACAGAAATAAATTACACTTTAAAATATATTCAATTAAATATTAAATAGTAAAAACATTTCAGAATTTTACAGTTTTTGCTGTACTTTGGATTAAATAAATGCAGGCTCAGACACTTCTTTAAAAAAAAAAAAAAAAAAAAAGAATTGCAGGATATAAACTCACAATTGCGAGTTATAAAGTCCAGTTATGAGCTGAAAAAAAATACTAATATGTTCTCAGAACTGGAGTTTATATCTAACAATTCTGACTTTAACTCGCAATTGTGAGTTTATATTATTGCAACTTTCTTTATTTGTATTATGCAATTGCAAATTTATTTCTCAGAACTGCGAGTTTATATCATGTGATTCTTACTTATTTTTTTCAGAATTGTGATTTCATTCAGTTTTTATACAGTGGCAGAAACTGGCTTCCATATTAAATTGATCAAAAGTGATGATTTAGACATTTATAATGTTACAAAATATTTCTATTCATCAAAAAAAAATCTACTCAGCTGTGTTCAGCATAATAATAATAATAAACGTTTTTGAGCAGCAAATCGGAATATTAGAATGATTTCTGAAGAACACTAAATGTGACTGCAGTAATGATGCTGAAAATTCAGCTTTGATCACAGAAATAAATTACACTTTAAAATATATTCAATTAAATATTAAATAGTACAAATATTTCAGAATTTTACAGTTTTTGCCGTACTTTGGATTAAATAAATGCAGGCTCGGTGAGCAGAAGAGACTTCTTTTTTTTTTTTAAACATTATATATCTAACTGTTCAAAAACTTTTGACTGGTAGGGTAGGTCAGATAAAGACAGCAACCTGTCCTGCACTTATTTTTTTCACTATTGTCTCTTGTTCAACAGATCTGTTGTGCATTAAAACCTAGTGAGCTGCCTATCTAGACAGCAGTTTTGTGCATGTAGTGAATTGTCAACGTACTCTAGCTGACTCTAAACGTACTGATGATGCATAAAAAGGCAGTAAACCAAGTATGCTGTCTAAACATATGCACTAGATAGTGTACCAGC